>NC_091288.1:33331424-33628924 GCF_032444005.1 Ranitomeya imitator
AAACTTAGCTCAAGCTTCTGCTGCAAGCTCCACACAGCGGATGATATGGAACCAGGACCTCAAGCAGCTGATACACTGTTGTCACCAGAGAGCTGCCAACTCCTAGACTGGTCTCCAGAGAACAACTCTATTACCAACAGTCAGCTGATGTGTCATGTGATTATTTAAAGAATGGTGGGAGTGGTCACCACCCAAATCAGCTGACCAGCAACACAGCAGCTGCCAGCAAGGAAACTGACATTAACCCTTGCTGGCCCAAAAGTAAAAAGCACATTTAAATTAAAGCAGAACCAGAGCTGTCACGACTCCAAAAATGAGTCGTGACAATGAGTATTTGATACAATAGAAAAACAGAACTTAATATTTGGTACAGATACCTTTGTTTGCAATTATAGAGATCAGATGTTTCCTGAAGTCCTTAACCAAGTTTTCACACACTGCAGCAATGATTTTGGCCCACTCCTTCATACAGATCATCTCTAGATCTTTCAGGTTTGGGGGCTATCGCTGGGCAACATTGAGTTTCAGCTCCCTCCAAAGATTTTCTGTTGGGTTCAAATCTGGAGACTGGCTAGGCCACTCCAGGACCATGAAATGCTTCTTACGGAGCCACTCCTTTGTTGCCCTGAATGTGATTCGTCCTGTCACGTCTTGGGAAGGACTATATATACTCTGCTGGCACTTACAGTTGGTGCTGGCTATATTCCATGTTAGGTGGATGTTTGGAGTCCCAGCTCTCCAGTCAAGGATTATCTTACTGAAGGCTTTCTCTGTTGCTTCTCCAGCGATTTTGTTGCATGTTCCCCTTTCCATCACTCTACCTATTTTGTTTCATTTAGGGTCTGGGGGTTTCCACGTATACCGAAGGTCTTCTTGGGTTCTTTTCTTTTCCTTCCATCTTTCCATCCTAAGCACTGTGTCTCACCCTCTGTCTGTGTGCACTACATCCTTTTGCTGTTTTTGGTTATGAGTCGCCCGCCAGGGCCATGGGGTACCCGGTGTTCACAGGGGGATGTCAAAGGCGGGGACCTTGTCCGTGGCCCTGGGTGCCAATGTAAAAGGGGAAAGTCTTTAAAGGGATTTGGTGAATAGAGTTTGTTTGTGACGCCTCCTGTGGTATTCGGTCAGTGGGGACCGATGCTGCTTAGAGGGGTCTACTGGGGTGATGTTATGGCAGCTAGATGGTATAACTTCCCACAGGTGAAGTATGTCCCCAGGGCTCCCGGTGTATAGATGAGGATGGTGAATGGTGCAGTAAAGAATGAGGACACAGGGTTGCAGTCTTTTTACCTGGTTTACTGTAGGCTTCAGGCAACCGCAGTTCAGGGCACCAGATCACAGGTGCAGGCAGGGTCTGGCCAGCTTGGAAGCGAATCCAGAGTTCCCCTTTACCAGGTGGAGATGAAAGCCTTCCTCTAGCGCGGTGATGTTGTAGTCCCTTACTGCCTATGGCTTCTGATAAAGTCCTCACAGTTCTCTCTGTCCCCCATATATTATAGGACACAAACCCGTATGACAGGTGACTCAAGCCTTTTTACAGGATCTCTATCATGACTCAGGCTCTATGCGTCACTGGACCTCCTGGGTAGTGAGGCGGATAGGTAACTTGCAGTTCAGCTGTCCTGCCGGTCTCTGCTGTATGTCGTAGAGTCCCTTACAACCTCGGTATTCCGGCAACCGGTTATCTGCGCTTCAGAGGGAGGCAGCTCATTCGCAGTTGGTCTACCCTGATATCACTCTCCTGTGCTTCGCTCTCCTTCACGCTCACTGAACGATGTTCTTTCTTTCTGTATGTCTCTTTCTCCAGGGGCTTTGGTTCTTCAGACTACATGGCCCCTTCTGACCTTCTGACACTCTATGTCGGTCTGCACTCTCCTCTGTCTCTCTCTGACAGGAACTCCCTTTCTGACCCTTTTCCTTCCAAATCAGAATTTATATAGGGAAGCCACCCATAAACAGGATGTGGGCTCCCCCTTCTGGTCTGGAGTGTGAACATGTTGTGTGCATTGTGATTACCTGATAAAGAGATATCCTTCATCACTTCCAAGCCATCACTCTCCCCATGAGGAAAGCAATGTCACTGTGACGACCAGAACCCTGGGGCGCCACACTTACACACTGTGTTTAGTTGAGGGTGCAGTTAATCACACAGAGAGGACTATATAGTGCTCATCAAGGAATGCTCCATTTTCCATGTGGTGCCAGATCGCTGGGGGTCCAATATTGGGAAATCTATGACAAATTTATTTAGGGTACCCTTTTGACAAAAATGAATGATCCAAAGAGGACAACCTCTTTAAAAGGGAACTTGCCATCAGGTTCATGATGCACAAATCATGGGCAGCATTTATGAGACGCAGGCTGCTTAATTTTACTCTTTGAACAGCTGGACAGGGGTTATGTGTCTTGGATGACTAGTCTGAGGTCAGTTCCCATGGCTTCTCCCACCTAATCTCTTTGACTGATAGTTCTCTCCTTATGTATGCATGTGAAAGCAGGTGAACAGATGCAGTAATGGTTGGAGGCAGAGCAAGGGTTAACAGAGGAGTTTACTATAACAGCGCTACTCCACACAGGGAGGGGGTAAACGGAAGATCGGGTAGTTAAACTGTATATGATTAACTTAGGGACAACAGGTGTATAATAAGGTAGGGGAGAGTTCAAAAGCATCAAATTTATCGATCCGGCGTTGATGAGGAGCAGTCTCTGAGATGTTAGTGATTGCATTCCGGCCTGAATGCTTGAAGAATCCGGTGTCGTCCTGATACGGAAGGGTCCTTGGATTCCGGTGTCGTCGGTGGTCCTGGGATGTCCGATCGCAGGTCCTAGGTCCAAGGGGGAGATCTGCTGGAGGAGGAACAGTACTTTCAAGAGCCGACACAGCACGGGAGTATGCTGGAGCGGATATGTCAGGCAGCCGCACTCTGTTTGCGGTCTGGTCGTCCCGTCCGGGAGTGTGCCCTCTATGGTCAGGCAGCAAGGAGAAATCACTCATGGTCAGTGGCACTATGGGAATCAGCACGGTCAGCGATCTCTGGAAGCGTCTCCATCTGAAGTGTCTGGTAAGCTTCCGTAGGCCACTTTGGCTTGGGCCTACTTTGTCCTGACCGTGCAGCATAGATCAAGACAAAAAAGATGATTATACGGCCATTGTTAAAGTATCAACAGAACAAAATCTTTATTAGAAAAACATCATTAAAAACCATACTGCCAAGGTTGGAAAAGTCAGACAAACCATACATCATAAATCACCCTTAATCGACGCGCAGCTCCAAGTGACAGACAGTTACCACACATAAAGATCTATACAAGTGGGTGGCTGATATTACATAGCATCTCAAAAAGTAAAACAGCCCAATGATGGATCTATTTAACAACAAAGTGTCACATAAATTTACAGAAAATTCTAATATATGACTGCCACATTGTGGCTCATGCATAACCACCCACACACTGCATCCCTCATTACCGATGGATAATAAATCCCCCTACGGGACCATGCTAAACAGGGGTACTAAAGTACAATTACCTGGGGACACTGTGATGGAACTTGCCGCTGGCATCTGGAACAGCGCGTCCGCCCCACCTGACCGTGCAGCGCAGAAGGGCTCGCACTCAGTCTCTGCACACTACAGCTTCCCGCCCACACTGAACTCGTTCCCGTGCACTGTCGCCCTTTTATGTCCTCCATGCCCCCTGGTCTCAAGTTCAACAGTCTGTTAGGGGAACTAACCCCCCCCCCCCTGCAACTCGGGTGACAGCACCTGTGGTTCCGGACTCATCCCGGACAAGGCACGCCGAGGCCGTCTCTCCTCCTTACACGTGTAGGAAGAGATGGTGGCTCAGTGGTTAGCACTGCAGCCTTGCAGCACTGGAGTCCTGGGTTCAAATTCCACCAAGGACAACATCTGCAAGGAGTTTGTATGTTCTCCCTGTGTTTGTGTGGGTTTCTTCTGGGTTCTCCGGTTTCCTCCCACATTCCAAAGACATACTGATAGGGACTATAGCTTTTGAGCCCCAATGGAGACAGTAATGATAATGTCTGTAAAGTGCTGCAGAATTAATAGCGCACAATGAATAATTAGCCAAATAGCCAACCTGCCAGTCAATTTGAGCAGATCATGTAGACTCCCCCGGGGACCAGCCGGTGTTTTACTCATTCTGCCTGTGGTTCAGGTAGCGTGAGTCCGATGATAAGTTTTTTTCATGGACCAAAACACTTGATTAAGAGGTAAATATTGCCTTAACTATTTGCAAATTGGCATAAAATTAAATAAACGGGATGATTTATGATTAATGGCAAAGAGCCATATAATGTTACTATCAGTGTCCAGTTCAGGTCTCCAATGCTATAATGTGCTTTTGGGCAGTCGTAGTGTTAATTTTATCTTGAATCTAGCTTTCTTTATGCTTTTTGTCTTTTCAGCCAAGTTTTTCAGCAGAGATTTACAGATAGGTCTTTACAGGTACATCTGCATTTCTATTTAAAAGGCATAAGGTGTATTCTTGGCTCGGCAGAACCTTCACATTTATGTGCACAATCTCCGTCTGTCTTTTTTAATGCTGCCAAGTGGCATCTGTCGAAAACAAGGCTACTGTACATAGGTGAAATGCGGTGTTTTGCTTCCAAAACATAGCCCACCTGTTCAAAAGTGGAAATTATTCTGCCTGTTCTGTAGAAAGGATGACTGGACAAGTGCAGCCAACTCTCTATTAAAATCAATGTGAATTCCAGAAGCACCGACACAATCTCTGGACTGTCGAGAAATGTGCATGCTTGGATGTTTCCGTAACTTCGTCCAAACAGGCACCTACCCACGTAGCCTCTTCCTTGGCTTGCAGAATGGAGTAGGGGTGTAAGGGATCCCAATTCCCCCAATAGGTAGGAATCCCAAAAGTGAAGTTTCCACCTACTCTGACATTTATAGTGTATACTAATGAAACTCATTTACTTTGTTTTCTATTAATAAAGTTACATTATATAAAGTACTTAAACAAAAATGTTATGGCTCTTGCCCTGTGACGATGCAAACCATATTTTTTTTCTGGGAAAAATGTTTTTATGGTGCACAAGTAATGGTAGTAGTGAAATGTTAATACTGCAAGATGAATAATGTGCTAAAAATGAAGCAAAAAAAAGTGGTGGAATTGAACTTTTTTGTTAACTAACCCCCGAAAATGTTAAAGTTAATTAATGAGTTTAATGTACTGTATATAATAATAATACTATTTTCTGAATGTGGTTATGAAAAAAGATTACTCATTGCTCTTTGCATGATTAAACAAAAGTTTGTATAACATTTGTCCTCATTTGTAAAATCATAGATGTGTGTGACTCACACCTTTTAGCCCCTTCTTATTCTGCATTTTCATCACCGTTTAAAGGCGATATCCAGCTAACAACAATTATGCTATTTTTACTTCTAAAAAGTACTCCAATCTTCAGTTACAACCTGCAGCCCTGGGGTCTGGCCATTCTTCCAGTCTCTGTTTGCCACAAGGCATCTTTTTCAATCACAGTAGGTGACTAGAGCTGTGAAAGGGGGCTGGCCAAGGGCTGCTTATTTCAATATCTAAGCCGGCTCCATTCTGTGTTACAGCCCATGCATAGACAGAGAAGGGGGTCAGTTTAGTTATTGAAATCAGCCAACACCACTCCCCACACATACTTCATACTCAAGAACCTACACAGGGAATATGTCCAGAAACCATAGAAGGCCCTCCCGGGACTCGGTGCCAGAGAGAGTACCAAATGATCGGAGCATTTCTCAGACAAGCATATGCAGAGCCCCAGAGATCTGGTCGTTGCAGTATGACACTCTGCCGCTAAGGGGAGTGGTGGTACGTCTGATGGCACTGAAGGAATTCTACTGACCAGGTATCACCAGCACACATTACACTTCACACTCCGGTCACTAGGGGGAGAAAAATGCTTTATTTATTGGGCCACTCCTCACACTGGTAAAACTAGGGGTTGGATAGGAAGTTAGTCAGAAGCTGATTGGGTTGGATTCAGGCAACATCCCGTGGCAGGGGGTGTTGCAGGGAGAAGACACAGGGGGGTCCCTGTTGGGCGTGGGAACCTGGCAGGTGCCTAGCGAACAGAACAGAACAGAACATAATGGAACCGCGCCTGCACCTCCTTGCGGCGGTATCCTAAGAAAGAGACACGAAGGGAAGGATATTGTGGAACAGTGAGAAACGAGATCAAGCACAAAGGAGAGCCAGTAGGAGTCGTGCGGTGAGACCGAGGCAACATCCTACTGAGGCGCGTAGCCGGTGGCCGGAACACCGCGGGAGTAACTGACTCTAGGCCTTACTTCGAACTCCGCAGGACAGTTAATTATAGGTTGGCTGTCTACCTTAAATTTCCTACGAAGACATAGGGGGCAACGCATGGAGAGGGGCGTCTCTAGGGTCCCGGAAGAGCTCCGAGCCTTCCAATCATACGGGTGCATCCTATCCATAACATACCTGGGGGACGAGAAACTAGTAACATCTGGAACAAGAGAGAGAGAATTAGAAAGAACGAACGAACGAGAACAGAAGTTGTGAAGACTATTCCGAATGCTCAGCAGGGTAGCACTACAACACACAGGTGCTAGTGGTAGGCACTGATTTCCACCTGCAAAGGGAACTCTGGATGTGCCCATCGGACCGGCCGGTCACAGATAGCCCTGTTAAGCGTGCTCTGGATTGAGGATCCTGAAGCCTTCAGTAAAGAGGTAAAGAAACTGCAACCTTGTATCCTCGTTATTGCCTGCACCTCACACCATCACCATCTACCTTACTGGGAAGCCCTGGGGACATACTTTACCTGTGGGAAGGTATACCATCCAGCTGCCATTCCATCACCCCAGCGGACCCCACAGCAGCGTCGGTCACCCTGACCGAACACCACAGGTGGCGTCACGAATCCCTGACAGACTGTATCACCTTTATTGGACGTCCCTTAGCAGGGTCGCGGACCGGGTCTAGCCACCGTGACAGCCTCAGAACCGAACCAGAGAGGCCCGGTATCGAGAACTCGTGGCCCTGTGTCTGGGGGCGCTCCACATATCTTACTAAATTAACAACTTAAAAAAACAACTAGACAGCCCTTTGACATGATAATTGAAAGGACATTGCCTTTGGAATTCCTGTGCAACTCAATGGGTAAGTAAGTCTGGTCATTGATATTTCTATCGGAGAGTCTACACCTCTTCTATGGGGTCCAGAGGAGACATCGTACAGCACTAGGTCACCCCATTTCAGATCAGTATTCTGGGGAGGGTGAATCGGTTGGTAGACGACTGTGATGGACATCCAAGTCCATATGAAGTTGCACCATGGCCATTAAGAGTGTGCGTCAGATCAAAGTCACACAACAAACACTCTCTCCACTTATGGCCTTTGGCGTTACACTACTATTCTATATATACACAGTGTGTGGGTGTTCAAGGTTCCCTTGTGCACCTGTTCTGTTGACCACATTCAGACCGGACTATATACTAGAGAATCAAGCAACGTGTCTACGGTGCATCATAATCATGACTTTCCTGTTTGTCATAAGCATGTCAATTCCAGCATAAGTTGTCTAATTGGACACCGTCTCTTCTTACCCTGACACGACCATCTGTCTACACATCATTCCCCCAACTGCCTCCTTTCCACTAACACCTGTTCTATTACAATCCTCAAATAAAATGTCTTGTGTTGCTTTCTCGGCAGTGAACAATACACTTCATATCATGTGCTGGATACAGATGAAATGGATCATTAGATGCACAGGTTTTTTTTTTTTTTATATATAAATGTATGATGAGGAAAACTGGTATACTGGATTCTGCAGAAAATTCTAAGAGAACCTCAGGAAATCAATGGCATGTAGCCTGAATCCCAGTAGCCAATTCCCTATTAGTTTTCTCTCAGCCCACCTAGATGTCCTTCAAAGCTCAAATCTTATTAGATTTTAGTTTAATTGAGCTGAAATTCCTGTTCAGGAGAGGGAAAAAAATAACTAGAAACTGACTTAAGGTGGCTACAGTGATTCAGACTGAATAGAATCGAGCTGCTAGGATTGTATTGCAATACATGCAAGCTGCAAAAGAGTCAGAAGGTCAAAGTATAAGGTATCATATTTTCATTATCCTGCTAGGAAGGAAGGATAGTTAAATCAATCCATTTTAATGGTTCCTAAGGTTGCCATGCACAGTGGTGTGACAAAGTGTTTGCCCCCTTCCTGATTTCCTTTTCTTTTGCATGTTTGCCACACTTAAATGTTTCAGATCACCAAATAAATGTAAATATTAGACAAAGATAACACAAGTAATCACAAATTGCAGTTTTTAAATGAAGGTATTTATTCTTAAGGGCAAAAGAAATCCAAACCTACAGGGCCCTGTGGGAAATAGTTAAACTCCACCCCTTTCCCCCCCCCCCCCCAAAAAAAAAAAAAAAAAGTTAACTGTGATATATCACATCTTTGGGAAGCTGAGTTCAAATTTCCTAGCCACAGCCAGGCTTGATTACTGCCACACCTGTTCTCAGTTAAGAAATCACTTAAATAGGACCTGCCTGACAAAGTGAAGTAGTTCAAAAGCTAGACATTATGCCGTGATCCAAACAAATTCTGGAACAAATGAG
The DNA here is from genome assembly GCF_032444005.1 of Ranitomeya imitator. Taxonomy (NCBI): domain Eukaryota; kingdom Metazoa; phylum Chordata; class Amphibia; order Anura; family Dendrobatidae; genus Ranitomeya; species Ranitomeya imitator. The sequence goes on from NC_091288.1 coordinate 33,340,050, forward strand.
AAACAAAGTAATTGATATCTCTTAGTCTGGAAAATGTTATAATTCCATTTCTAAAGCTTTGGGACTCCAGTGAACCACAGTGAAAGTCATTATCCACAAATGGTGAAAACATGGAACAGTGGTGAACCTTCCCAGGAGTGGCCGACTGACCAAAATTACCTCAAGAGCACAGCAATGACTCTTCCATAAGACACAAAAGACCCCACAGCAACATCCAAAGAACTGTAGACCCCACTTACCTCAGTTAAGTTCAGTATTCATGACTCCACCATAAGAAAGAGACTGGGCAAAAATGGCCTGCATGACAGAGTTCCAAGACAAAAACCAGTGCTGAGCAGTAAGAACATAAAGGCTTGTCTCAGTTATGCCAGAAAAAAATCTTGATGATCCCCATGAATTTTGGTAGAATACTCTGTGGACTGACTAGACAAAAGTTGAACATTTTGGAAGGTGCATGTCCCATTACATCTGGCGTAGAAGTAACACAGTATTTCAGAAAAAGAAACATCATACCAACAGTAAAATGTGGTGTTGATATTGTGATGGTCTGGAGCTGTTTTGCTGCTTCAGGAATTGGAATACTTGCTGTGGTAAATGGAACCATGAATTCTGCTGTCTACCAAAAAATCCTGACGGAGAATGTCCGGCCATCTGTTTATGACCTCAAACTGAAGTGCACTTGGGCTATGCAGCAGGACAATGATCCAAAACACATCAGCTAGTCCACCTCTGAATGGCTTAAAAAAAACAAATTTCAAACTTTGGAGTGGCCTAGTCAAAGTCCTGACCTTAATCTGAGTGAGATGCTGTGGCATGACCTTAAAAAGGCGGTTCTTGCTCCGAAATCGTCCAATGTGGCTGAGTTACAACAATTCTGCCAAGATGAGTGGGCAAGATTCCTCCAGAGTGTTGTAAAAGACTCATTGCCAGTTATCGCAAACGCTTGCTTGCAGTTGTTGCCCAAGCAGCTATTAGGTGTAGGGGCAATCACTTTTTCACACAGTTTCCTGTAGGTTTGGATTTCTTTTTCCCTTAATAATTAAGACCTTCATTTGAAAACGGCATTTTGTGTTACTTGTGCTATATTTGTCTAATATTTAAATTTGCTATGCGATCTGAAATATCTAAGTGTGACAAACATGCAAAAGAATAGGAAATCAGGAAGGGGGCAAACACTTTTTACATCACTGTACATAAATAACTGAACACTCCTACTTGTCTTAGCTACACCATAAATATAACCAGTGTGTCTAAGCATTTATCTTTATTTCAATAAAGCGAATATTATATTTGTTTATCATTTGGTGAACAATGTAAAAATAAACAGAATTGCAGGGTTTTTTTTTTCATTCTAATCTACAAAAAGTTTTTTTTTTCAATTTTCAATGAGGTATATTTAAATAGAATCATTAAAAATACAATATGTCCCTCACACAGCAATGAAGAAGTAAATACACTATGGACCTTTAAAGGCAGGGCTGAAAAAAAATGAAAGCAAAAAAAAAGAAAAATGCAGGGAAAGAGTATAGAAATTTTGTCAAATATTGAACAAGCTACCCACAGCCTTCAGGCACTTTATATAGGTAGGCCTGTGGACTAATTGTCCAGTTCTTCTTTGTGGCAAGGAGGTATATACAGGAGTCCCACCAGACATGGGACCTAGTATAAGTTGCAGCCTCTAAAACCCATATATCCAAAGGCATAACATGAAGTTCATGAGACCGTTTGCAAAATCTCTGACAAGGTCCTAGACTTTCAAGTGACATTTGTTATATTGGGGTTTTCCTATGTGGCATAGGGACCATTTTGTCTTACCTCCTGTAGCTATATTTGGCAACTTTTAAAGACAAGTATGGAGTAGATCATCCATTTGCAGCTTTGTGCACAGCTGGCAAATTTTGTCTAGAGCCACACCAAATTTCAGAAGCCTCTCCCTCCACTCTGTTCCTCCACCTCTCGGAATAGCTGGATTCTGTGGGGGTTTCTGACAGATTCAGATTGGCAGGTTTGCTGACTTCTCCTGGATGTCACATGTCCTCCGAGACCTGCTCCTGTAACATCTCCTTTTGTCACCAGGCACTGCCAAATTCATTCTGTAGTTGCTGCTGGTGATGTAGAAGACATCAGGACCAGAAGTTCTAGGAGGCACAAACTGTGTCTAGCCACTGAAACTAGGGTGTAATACCATATATTATTTATTTATATAGCACCATTAATTCCATGGTACTGTACATAAGAAAGGGGTTACGTACAGAGTTATAGATATCATTTACAGTAAACAAATTTACAATGACAGCCTGGTACAGAGGGGAGAGGACCCTGTCCTTGTGGACTTACATTCTATGGGATAATGGGGAACAGACAGAAGGTCGGGGGTGCAGCAGCTCGGGTGGTGGTGAGGCGGCAGCTCGGGTGGTGGTGAGGCGGCAGAATGGTTATGGCAGGCTGTAGGCTTTCCTGAAGACATGGGTTTTCAGGTTCTGTCTGAAGGATCCGAGGGTGGTGGATAATTGGATGTGTTGAGGCGTGGAATTCCAGAGGATGGGGGATATTCGGGAGAAATCTTGGAGGCGGTTGTGTGAGGAACGAATACGTGTGGTGGAGAGTAGGAGGTCTTGGGAGGATCGAAGATTACGTGAGGGAAGATATTGGGAGATTAATTCAGAGATATAGGGAGGGGACAGGCTGTGGATGGCTTTGAAGATCAGTGTTAGTAGTTTGAACTGAATTTGTTGGGGAATTGGGAGCCAGTGGAGGGATTTGCAGAGGGGATAAGCAGGGGAGTAGCGAGGAGAGAGGTGGATTAGCCGGGCAGCAGAGTTGAGGACAGACTGGAGTGGTGCAAGAGAGTTAGTGGGGAGGCCACAGAAGAGGGTGTTGCAGTAGTCGAGGCGGGAGATGATGAGGGCATGCACAAGAGTTTTAGTAGATTGAGGGCTGAGGGACGGATTCTGGCAATATTTTTGAGTTGCAGGCGACAGGAGGTGGCAAGAGTTTGGACGTGAGGTTTGAAGGACATGGCAGAGTTGAGAGTTACCCCGAGGCAGCGGATCTCAGTTGTGGGAGAGAGCGTGATGCCATTTACCATAATAGACAGATCGGGTAGGGGGGGATTTGCGAGATGGAGGAAAGATGATGAATTCGGTTTTGTCTACATTGTGTTTTAGGAAGCGGGAGGTCTGGAAGTATGTGTTTGCGCTGTTCAGCTTTAGTAATCAGCTCCCTACTTTGGCCAGTGATACTGCACCACACCCTACTAAACTCCCAGCTTACTGTTGGGAGTTGCCAGATATAGGTTTTGCTCGTCCTGATTCACATCTCTAGTAATGCTCCATTTTGACCTGCATTATTCCCATTCTGATCTCATCCCATTTCCTAACTATTCTTTTGATTTTGTTAATTTTACCTTTTTTTCCCCAACTTGACTATTCCTGCCAACCCGCTCCATCAGCCAGCAACTACTCCAAGGACTCAACCCAGGAACTCCGTATAACTTTCTATCTCTGTACAGGGTTTAAATGATGAAGGCAGTAACACTCCTGGGACCTGATAGATGGAGTTGCCTTTTCGTGGAAGCCTTTCCACTTATTCCAGGAGAATTGGCAAGTGTGCAATAGCGGCATCTTCGCTTTTGGCTTTGTTACTTATTTTGAAGATATATATTTTAGGAGACGTTAATGGTTTTAAATGCCGCTATACTTTCAGCTATCTGTTGATTTAGCTTTGTAAATTAAGTCTACTGAAAATGATTGTACATTTTACATTTTCGGCAGATATGGAAATGAATATTCCCTGAGCACCAGAGTAATGTCCTGTTGATCAACAGCTCCGTCAATCTGTAGCAGTTTGCAATCCTTTTGATGTAATTTATCTTGAGTAATTAACATGCTTTTTTACTGGAGCATATGGCAGACTTACTCGCAAACATACTATAAAAAAACTTCTAATGGTGTTTATATCCATAACTGAAATGTAAGATATCAAAATTCTTCCATAGATTCAGAGGAATAAAGTTTTTCTGTTCATGACACTTCGGGGTTCAGTTACAGATATATTTGTCACCAAACTTTTCATCAGGCTGGTGATCCTCTGATCTTTTCATTCCATGTTAGAAGCATTTAATGGTCTGGATGACCCAATATTATACTATTTTGGCTTTCAGAGGTGATCGTTTTCTTTTTTCATATCCGAATTCCAAAAGATGTAACTTTTATATCTCGCCATTGACATCACTATTCTTACAGAAGTTTTTTCTTTTTCAATGCCACTATTTTGGGAAACATACAGTATATCATAGCAAAATGTTTGTATTTTTTGAGGGGTAATGGGAAAAAAACAGCAATTTTTGTATGTGATTTCTATTTTATACTATGCAGCATAAATTACACAATATTACCATTACTCTGTGACTTTGTCATGTTTTTTGTACAGAAAAAATATATTTTTATTATTTCTTTTATTTCTTTTCAACAAAAAAAAAAAATAATTTCATTGATGATATCCCTGTTTACTCACATGCTTGCTGCAACCAATCAGTGACATCATCGGTTTTGTGCTGTACACAGGTGATGCCAGTGATTGACTGCAGCCGACACGTTGGTAATAGCAGCTGCAGGTGATTTTCCAGATGGGTATCGGTTATTATTTTTAATACTATTTCATCCCTCTGGTTAATTTTGTAAAATTAAATTAAAAACCATATTTAGATATTTTGATACTTTATTCGATATTATAGACGACTATGGAAGAAATGTACCGGAAAGGAAAGTCCAGCAATCATGGCAGTCACCGTTTATTATAGGCTTCATGAGGGGGCGCATCATTTAGTGATGAAGATATGATGTATTTGCATAAAAATACAAGGCATGGAAAATGAATAATAATAACAATAATTGTTCTTCCGCTGGTTCTTTCATGTTTTGGAATCCCCTTTTATGAAATCTTCAACTCTCTCCTGAACGCTCAAACTTGACTTGGTGATGAAGATGATAATAACTCTGAGGGTTTGTGAAAATGGAGAACAACATCTAGAATAATATTCAAATTGAAACTGGCGTCATGAAGAGAAAGCTTCTAAATTTACCAAGAAGTCATTAACCCACGTTAGAAAGAGGGAAAGAGAAAAATGAAGAACGGTCAAACTTGAACTCGACATCAACCTCCTTTTTTATCCTTAAACCCTAAGGAAAAGTCTCCTGTTTCGGAGTTAAGTGCCCCAGAAATGGTCCAAAACCATTAAAAAACGTAGGTCTACGAATCTATTACAAGAATGCTATAGCTGCTCATGCGTGGCCACCTCTCGCAACTGAGCAATGGTTATCATACACGTACATGTCAACTGTTCCGACATTTCCAGGAGTAGGCCAATTTTTTTAGTCTGATATTTGCATCGCACTCGGCCATGAAAGTCAATGAGTTTGTGGAAACCATCAGACTCCATCTGGGTGTAGGCCGATTTCCACGAACTGACAGAATGGAGAAGACGGAGAAATTTATTCTCCACCTTCTCCTCATCCAAGAGAATTGGAGAAAGACTTGGGGACCGCCGTTCTCTAGATTGCTGGAGGCCCATGAGCATGCATTTATCCGCTATACTATTACTGTTGATAGGTGGAACTAGTCTGTTGATTCATTGGAGCAGGGTATGTAATAGAGTGGGTGCGAATCAATTCGCGGAACCATTGGGCTCTATAATCTGTGGCCATTGGGCACAAGCTGTGGAAACTGTCTCCTACCTATGGTTCTTGTTTCGATTAACCGACATGGCGCAATGTCATGTGCATCCCAGGCCAGCTAATCAAAGGAAGAGCCACAGATGTGACAGATGTCGGGATGTAGGAGATGGTTCTCAGGGCTCCATTCCAGCCGCCATGGAATATTGACCAATTCCTGCAAATCATTTTGCACCAACTCTAGCAATTATTTTTTATAAATCCTTTAAGAATTTTCCTTAGAAGAAAAGGGTTGACTCCAAATCAGATTCAAACGGTAATGTAATTTGCTGAATCTTTGGGACTTGTTACTTTGCCCGAAGAAAGTTCATTTGACACTACGGTTTGCCACTCTGACCCTACAGATGACAATTGTGTACCTGGAGATGAAGCCATCACGATATCAGATGTTAACAATTCTTTGATTTATAACATCTGGGGAATCTGTCTGGTATGATGCCATCACCGACGACACACGACATCATCAGCGGGAAGTCGAAGGTTCTACAATAGCTTCCCCCGTGTTTAAGATTACCTGGGCCAGACAAAGAACCAATCAACTAATAGGGAAATAACAGTCAGGGAAAACATTCCAGCAGTAAAAAAAAAGTTAAATTGAGATTGTGCTTGGCAGATAGAGGCAAGCAGCTGCCGAAGTGATGGAGAGAGCCATATGTTTCATGCTGTAAATGCTTCTACATTTTAGCTGACTGCTCGGTGGAGGAATTTACATATTAAAAGGTTGTTGACTTACTATATACTCAGCAAGATAGTGGGCAAGATTTATCCGCCGACTTAGGCTACGGTCACACGTCCGTGTGCTGTCCCCTTTTTATTTCTTGAATATTACACCGACCCATAGATTGCTCCATATACGCGTCAGTATAAAAAAATTATCTCCGTCTCCAGTCCGTGAAACTCAGAGCACGTCCAATTATCATCAGGTTTGTGGAATGTTTGATAGGAGGGCGTACTATAAATTTTGGATAGGAGTAAATACTATGAATTTTGGATAGGAGTGCATACTATGAATTTTGGGTAGGAGCACATACTATGAATTTTGGATAGGAGCGCATACTATGAATTTTGGATAGGAGTAAATACTATGAATTTTGGATAGGAGCGCATACTATGAATTTTGGATAGGAGCGCATACTATGAATTTTGGATAGGAGTACATACTATGAATTTTGGATAGGAGTGCATACTATGAATTTTGGGTAGGAGGGCATACTATGAATTTTGGATAGGAGCGCATACTATGAATTTTGGATAGGAGTACATACTATGAATTTTGGATAGGAGCGCATACTATGAATTTTGGGTAAGAGCACATACTATGAATTTTGGGTAAGAGTGCATACTATGAATTTTGGATAGGAGCACATACTATGAATTTTGGATAGGAGCACATACTATAAATTTTGGATAGGAGGGCATACTATAAATTTTGGATAGGAGGGCATACTATGAATTTTTGGATAGGAGGGCATACTATAAATTTTGGATAGGAGGGCATACTATGAATTTTTGGATAGGAGCGCATACTATGAATTTTGGGTAAGAGCACATACTATGAATTTTGGGTAAGAGTGCATACTATGAATTTTGGATAGGAGCGCATACTATGAATTTTGGATAGGAGCGCATACTATGAATTTTGGGTAAGAGCACATACTATGAATTTTGGGTAAGAGTGCATACTATGAATTTTGGATAGGAGCACATACTATGAATTTTGGATAGGAGCACATACTATAAATTTTGGATAGGAGGGCATACTATAAATTTTGGATAGGAGGGCATACTATGAATTTTTGGATAGGAGGGCATACTATAAATTTTGGATAGGAGCGCATACTATGAATTTTGGATAGGAGGGCATACTATAAATTTTGGATAGGAGGGCATACTATAAATTTTGGATAGGAGGGCATACTATAAATTTTGGATAGGAGGGCATACTATAAATTTTGGATAGGAGGGCATACTATAAATTTTGGATAGGAGGGCATACTATAAATTTTGGATAGGAGGGCATACCATAAATTTTGGATAGGAGGGCATACTATAAATTTTGGATAGGAGGGCATACTATGAATTTTGGATAGGAGCACATACTATAAATTTTGGATAGGAGGGCATACTATAAATTTTGGATAGGAGAGCATACTATAAATTTTGGATAGGAGGGCATACTATGAATTTTTGGATAGGAGGGCATACTATAAATTTTGGATAGGAGGGCATACTATGAATTTTTGGATAGGAGGGCATACTATAAATTTTGGATAGGAGGGCATACTATGAATTTTTGGATAGGAGGGCATACTATAAATTTTGGATAGGAGGGCATACTATGAATTTTGGATCGGAGTGCATACCAGGATGTTTCTCTTAAAATAAGTCTAAATGCTACAGATTCCTTTAACATTTTGTCTAGTGACATCATATGTGAAATCACCGGAAAGCCCAGCTAACTCACAACTTGTAGAGAAGACTACAATTTTTTTTTTACAGGGATAAACAGGGGCAGAACCATGAATGACTATTTATCAAAACTGCTGATAATCTTTATATAAGAGCTGTATGACTTCCGGTTCCCCATGGCTAAACGTTGCTTTACCCCATTTCCTCCTCCTTTATGATAAGCCAAATTGTGACTTCACTGTATGAAAGGTCCCAGAAGGGCTGTAGTGAAGCTTCTCCTTTTGCAGAATCTACAGAAATTAGGAAAATAGCTGTCACTCTGTACAAAATATATTGATTAAATCATGATAACAAAATTGATCCAAAAATATTCAAAAATAGCAATTCGGAGACAGATTAAGGCTTGGTTGGCTACAGTCTTAAATTTTAGTCTTCGGGTTCAGCAAAGCATGAAACCACAGACTTAACTAGATGGACTTTTCTGACGATGTAGATACACAGAAAAACAAATGCACAAACCAACCTTCCTCTTCCAGTGGTTTACCTTAATTTTCATATCCCGTATTGTGCATTTTACTTAAACTCATCATGTTCCTCTCCAGGGAAACAGTCGTATATTCTTGTGATGTAATTATCAGAACAGTTGCAATCCTCGTGCTTTTCCGTAGCGCTGATCTAGCTCTTTAACGGTACATCTATCATAAATATCTTTTATTTCCGCCCACTAATCCTTGGTGACTAGTGAATGCCATACATTGGAATGATGCAGGGAGCTCAGAGGTTTAGAGAGGAAAATCTGTCACCGCCGCAGTAAATGGGTAAAATGTTATTGGAACAGGTGTGTTTTGCCTTTGGAAAAGCATTCAGGCATAAGAAGATGTTATAGCAGCTGCTAAATGTAAATGCTGAAATGAGGCCAAAATAGGGTTGTTGTTTTTTTTCTCTCTCTCTCTGTTTTTAGTTTTATTCCAATACAAAGTTACATTGACCAGATTAATATTTTGCTACTACAGTCAGTTACAGTGGGGGAAAAAGTATTTAGTCAGCCACCAATTGTGCAAGTTCTCCCACTTAGAGGCCTGCAATTGACATCATAGGTAGACCACAACTATGAGAGTCAAAATGAGAAAACAAATCCAGAAAATCACCTTGTCTGATTTGGCAAGATTTATTTAGCAAATTATGGTGGAAAATAAGTATTTGGTCACCTAAAAACATGCAAGATTTCAAGATTTCTGGCTCTCACAGACCTGTAACTTTTTCTTTAAGAGGCTCCTCTGTCCTCCACTCTTTACCTGTAGTAATGGCACCTGTTTGAACTTGTTATCAGTATAAAAGACACCTGTCCACATCCTCAAACAGTCTGACTCCAAACTCCACTATGGTGAAGACCAAAGAGCTGTCGAAGGACACCAGAAACAAAATTATAGCCCTGCACCAGGCTGGGAAGACTGAATCTACAATAGGCAACCAGCTTAGTGTGATGAAATGAACTGTGGGAGCAATAATAAGAAAACGGAAAACATACACGACCACTAATAATCTCGCTCGATCTGGGGCTCCATGCAAGTTCTCACCCCGTGGGGTCAAAATGTTGACAAGAACAGTGGGCAAAAATCCCGGAACCACATGGGGGGGCCTAGTAAATGACCTGCATAGAGCTGGGGCCACCATAACAAAGGCTACCATCAGTAACACACTACACCACCAGGGACTCAGATCATGCAGTGCCAGAAGTGTCCCCCTGCTTAAAGGGACACTGTCACCTGAATTTGGAGGGAACAATCTTCAGCCATGGAGGCGGGGTTTTTGGGTGTTTAATTCACCCTTTCCTTACCCACCATCTGCATGCTGGCTGCAATATTGGATTGAAGTTCATTCTCTGTCCTCCGTAGTACATGCCTGCACAAGGTAATCTTTCCTTTCGCAGGCGTGTACTATGGAGGACAGAGAATGAACTTCAATCCAATATTGCAGCCAGCATGCAGCCAGCGGGTAAGGAAAGGGTGAATCAAACACCCAAAAACCCCGCCTCCATGGCTGAAGATTGTTCCCTCCAAATTCAGGTGACAGTGTCCCTTTAAGTCAGTACATGTCCGGACCCGTCTGAAGTTTGCTAGAGAGCATTTGGATTATCCAGAAGAGAATTGGAAGAATGTCATATGGTCTGATGAAACCAATGTAGAACTGTTTGGTAGAAACAAAACTCGTCATATTTGGACGAGACAGAATGTTGAGTAGCATCCAAAGAACACCATACCTACTGTGAAGCATGGGGGTGGCAACATCATGCTTTGGGGCTGTTTCTCTGCAAAGGCACCAGGACGACTGATCAGTGTACATGAAAGAATGAATGGGGCCATGTATCATGAGATTTTGAGTGTAAACCTCCTTCCATCAGCAAGGGCATTGAAGATGAAACGTGGCTGGGTCTTTCAGCATGATAATGATCATAAACACACTGCTGAAGGAGTGGCTTCATAAGAATCATATGAAGGTCCTGGAGTGGCCTAGCCAGTCTCCAGCTCTCAGCCCCATAGAAAACCTTTGGAGGGAGTTGAAAGTCCGTGTTGCCCAGCGACAGGCCCAAAACATTACTGCTCTATCGGAGATCTGCATGTAGGAATGGGCCAACTTACCACGAACAGTGTGTGCCAACCTTGTGAAGACTTACAGAAAACGTCTGACCTCTGCCAACAAGGGATATATAACAAAATATTGAGATGAACTTTTGTTAATGACCAAATACTTATTTTCCACCATAGTTTGCAAAATAAATCTTGTCAAATCAGACAAGGTGACTTTCTGGATTTGTTTTCTCATCTTGACTCTCATAGTTGTGGTCTACCTATGATGTCAATTACAGGCCTCTCTCATCTTTTTAAGTGGGAGAACTTGCACAATTGGTGTCTAAATACTTTTTTCCCACTGTATATCAGTACTGCACTGCAGCCGGTCAGCTATATCAGTATGGCACTGCAGCCGGTCAGCTATATCAGTATGGCACTGCAGCCGGTCAGCTATATCAGTATGGCACTGCAGCCCGTCAGCTATATCAGTATGGCACTGCAGCCAGTCAGCTATATCAGTATGGCACTGCAGCCAGTCAGCTATATCAGTATGGCACTGCAGCCGGTCAGCTATATCAGTATGGCGCTGCAGCCAGTCAGCTATATCAGTACTGCACTGCAGCCAGTCAGCTATATCAGTATGGTACTGCAGCCAGTCAGCTATATCAGTATGGTACTGCAGCCAGTCAGCTATATCAGTACAGCACTGCAGCCGGTCAGCTATATCAGTATGGCACTGCAGCCAGTCAGCTATATCAGTACAGCACTGCAGCCGGTCAGCTATATCAGTATGGCGCTGCAGCCAGTCAGCTATATCAGTATGGCACTGCAGCCAGTCAGCTATATCAGTATGGCACTGCAGCCAGTCAGCTATATCAGTATGGCACTGCAGCCAGTCAGCTATATCAGTACTGCACTGCAGCCAGTCAGCTATATCAGTATGGCACTGCAGCCAGTCAGCTATATCAGTATGGCACTGCAGCCAGTCAGCTATATCAGTATTGCACTGCAGCCAGTCAGCTATATCAGTATGGCACTGCAGCCAGTCAGCTATATCGGGATGGCACTGCAGCCAGACATCTATATCAGTTAGCTGCACCAACACTGCACTGCAATTTCCCAGCTACACCAGCACTGCACCCCAGCCAGTGGTGGACACAGATGGAAAAGGTCCCCTGCGCAATCACAGCATATGGGTCCCTCTTTGTCTCTGTGACAAGCCCTTCTTGCTGATTTGAAGGTGGTAGTTGCCCTCTTACCTCATGTCGCACCAATAATATATCCGCCCCTGACTACAGTCAGTCAGCTACATCAGCACTGCAAGCAGGGGCGGACTGGCCCACTGGTGAACCGGAGGATTCTCCGGTGGGCCCAAGCACTGACACCTGCTGGCATACAGGGTCAGCAGCTGCCTAGGGCCCCCGCTGCTCCTGGGGCCCCCAGCCAGTGGCGTGTCGCTAATAGCTGCACACCACACAGCTGCTATGGGGGTCCCGGTGACAGCGGAGCAGCAGCGGGTGACAGGAGGCAGAAGCCGGCTGCTGCGGCTAAAGCCTGTCCCCTGCTAAAGAGAAATGAATATTCACTCTTCCCCACGCCCCCATGGGCATGGAGAGGGATGAATATTCAATTCACTTTAATATTGGGCAGTGTTAACCGCAAGCTGTATCTAACACTGCCCGCTATCAGGGCTAGCAGACAGGCCTCCGCTCCAATCGAGGGGCCCCCAGCCCATGCGGCTGTTATAGGACCATAAGTCAGGGGGCCATATTCAGTTGAAAGCAATAATGGAGGAGCTAGTGACAGGTGTTGCTCCCTCTCCCATCTGTCCCCTCTGCCTCTGAAACTGTGTGTGCGCGATGATGGCAGACCGCAGTGAGTGCAACTGCTGATACCAGAACAAAGCCGGAATCAGCGCAAGAGCAAGGAGGAGAGGTGAGTTTTGTGTCTGTTTTTTATATATATATATATATATATATATATATATATATATATATATATATATATATAATAATAATAATAATAATAATTTTATTTATATAGCGCCAACATATTCCGCAGCGCTTTACAAATTATAGAGAGGACTTGTACAGACAATAGACATTACAGCATAACAGAAATACAGTTCAAAACAGATACCAGGAGGAGTGAGGGCCCTGCTCGCAAGCTTACAAACTATGGGGAAAAGGGGAGACACGAGAGGTGGATGGTAACAATTGCTTTAGTTATTCGGGCCAGCTATAGTGTAAGGCTCAGGTGTTCATGTAAAGCTGCATGAACCAGTTACCTGCCTAAGTATGTAGCAGTACAGACACAGAGGGATAATACTGCATAAAGTGTATGAGAACATGATGCGAGGAACCTTTTTTTTTTTTTTTTTTTTTTATTATAAATAGGCCACACAGGGATCGTTAGGTTAATGCATTGAGGCGGTTGGCCAGTCTGAACAAATGAGTTTTTAGGGCACGCTTAAAACTGTGGGGATTGGGGATTAATCGTATTAACCTAGGTAGTGCATTCCAAAGAATCGGCGCAGCACGTGTAAAGTCTTGGAGACGGGAGTGGGAGGTTCTGATTATTGAGGATGCTAACCTGAGGTCATTAGCGGAGCGGAGGGCACGGGTAGGGTGGTAGACTGATACCAGGGAGGAGATGTAGGGTGGTGCTGAGCCATGGAGTGCTTTGTGGATGAGGGTAGTAGTTTTGTACTGGATTCTGGAGTGGATGGGTAGCCAGTGTAATGACTGGCACAGGGTATATATATATATATATATATATATATATATATATATATATATCACTGAGTCCTGGTTGCATTATATTCTGTGGGGGGGAGGCTGCATTATATTCTGTGAGGGGGCTGCATTATACCCTAGGAGGGGTGGCTGCATTATATTCTGTGGGGGTGAAGCTGCGTTATATTCTGTGGGGGGAGGCTGCATTATACCCTATTAGAGAAGGCTGCATTATATTCTGTGGGGGGGAGGCTACAATATATCCTATGAGGGGAGGTTGCATTATATTCTGAGGGGGAGGCTGCATTATACCCTATGAGGGGAAGCTGCATTATACCTTATGAGAGGAGGCTGCATTATATTCTGTTGGGGGAGGCTGCATTATACCCTAGGAGGGGAGGCTGCATTATATTCTGTGGGGGCAGGCTACAATATATCCTATGAGGGGAGGCTGCATTATACCCTATGAGGGAAGGCTGCATTATTTCCTGAGGGGGAGGCTACAATATATCCTATTTGGGGAGGCTGCATTATACTCTGAGGGGGAGGCTGCATTATACCCTAGGAGGGGAGGCTGCATTATATTCTGTGGGGGGAGGCTGCATTATACCCTAGAAGGGAGGCTGCATTATATTCTGTGGGGGTGGCTGCATTTAACCCTAGGAGGGGAGGCTGCATTATATTCTTTGGGGGAGGCTGCATTATACCCTATGAGGGTAAGCTGCATTATATTCTGTGGGGGGTTTGCAATATATTTGGTGGGGGAGGCTGCATTATACCCTATGAGGGGAGGCTGCATTATATTCTGGGGGGAGGCTGCATTATATTCTGTGGGAGGGAGGCTGCATTATACCCTATGAAGGGAGGCTGCATTATATTCTGTGGGGGGAGGAGGCTGCATGATACCCTATGAGGGGAGGCTGCATTATATTCTGTGGGGGAAGGCTGCATTGTACCCTATGAGGGGAGGCTGCATTATATTCTGTGTTATGGAGGCTGCATTATACCCTATGATGAGAGGCTGTATTATACCCTATGAGGGGGACTGCATTATACCCTATAAGGGGACTGCATTATACCCTATGAGGTGGTTACATTATATTGTATGGGGGGCTTCATTATACCGTATAAGCAGGTTGCATTATAATCTGAGGGGGCTACATTATACTATATGAGGGGGATTACATTATATCCTATGAGGGAGCTACATTATATTCTATGAGGGGCTGCATTATACTACATGAGGGTGCTGAATTATACTATATGAGGGGGCTGCATTATATTCTATGGGGTGCTGTATTATATTCTATGGTGGGCTACATTATATTCTATGATGGGGCTACATTATATTCTATGAGGGGGCTACATTATATTCTATGAAGGGGCTACATTATATTCTATGAGGGGCTACATTATATTCTATGAGGGGGCTACATTATATTCTATGAGGGAGCTGGGTTATATTATATGAGGGCTGCATTATATTCTATGAGGGGGCTACATTATATTATATGAGGGGGCTGCATTATACTATATGAGGGGGCTACTTTATAATCTATGAGGGGGCTACATTATACTATGAGGGGGCTACATTATATTCTATGAAGGGGGGCTACATTATATTCTATGAGGGAGGCTACCCCAACCCCTGCTACATAATTAAGACGTGTACTACCTTATATTATACCCGGATATTAGTGGGCCCCAAGAATGGTTTTCTCTGGTTTGCCCAAGGTGCTCCAGTCTGATGCTGACTGCAAGTATAAACAAACCCAATAATCAGTGCAGCTCCCAGAGGTCGGACCCCCAGAGATCATACAGTGATGGCACATCCTAGCAATATGCCACCACTTTGTGAGACTGGAAAACCCCTTCTGCCTCTTTAAGCCCTATGTGCACAGGATGCAGAGCTAAATTTGTGATTCAACTTCTGTTTTTACAGCACAGAGCTAATATATACAGTATATATATATATATATATATATATATATATATATATATATATACATACATTGCGGTACGTTATCTGCAGACCTATGGTTAACCTCCAAGAACACTTTGGTGTGAAATGAGCCAAGTGACAAACTCAACTCTGCTGCATCTGCAGCTACAATCGCTGGCAAAAATCAGATCAAATCTTTTAAAGTCACAATGTAACGAAGAGGAAGGTAACGTGATACACGCCGTTACTTCTGCTCTAACTTTGCTATTAAAACTCGGTCGTACTGTAATTTGGCTGCAGTCGAAAACGTTATCATGTTTGTGTAAGATTATAACATTGGGTATTCTAAGAAAAAAAACTGTGTATGTCTAAGAATTACACAGCATATTGGGGTAAGACACTGAAAGCCATTGGTTGATATGTGATACAAATAAGGAAGCTGATGCTCGGGGATTCCCCCTGGAAGTTCCCAGACATTACCAGCTCTCAGCCTCTGCACACAGGCCAGTGTACTGGCAGAAAGCACAGGGGCAGCAGCGCTCATCCTGGATCCAGCATAGGAATAATATTCTATCTGCAAAACACCGGATAATAAAGGTAAATGACAAATGGAACGCATTCTTACTACCTCGTCTTTACTGGGTAAAACTATCGGAGGCACTGACATCTTAAAAAGCGCAGTTTTGCATTTCTGAGCTCACCACTGGGGCAGTGATGTTTTATTGAAGAGGGGGGGGGGGGGGGTGCATATAATTAAATTAGTAAAAGAATCAGTCCTAGAATTAAATCTTATAGATTTACAGCTTCTGCACGCAAAAAATTTTTTACTTGCTTTATTTACATGATTTTTTTTTTTATTTTATTTACCTCGAAATCAAAAAGGCATGAACACTAAAAAGATTGGGAAGTATCCTGCAAAACTGCAGTAAAATAAATAAGGCGCCGAATTTCAAAAAGCGTCATTCAATTATTTACTAATGCTGCAGGAATGGCCGACGTGACGTCAAAAACGGTAAATGTGAAAAAGTGCCGCGGAATGCGATGGCATCATATAAATAGATATCATTATTAAAAAAGAAACGATAATAAGAGGATGCAATACGATGTTTGTAAAAATGTACCGTACCTCTGGGAAATCCTAGACAAGCCATAAAAATAGGCCACATTTTTTCCCCTGCCCATAAAAAAACAATTGATACGTCCGTTTTTTTTTTTGGTTTTTTTTTGTTATTGTTATGTTACTGTAATTATCATCATTTTACAGTTTACGGTGAACGCAGCCGATGTCTTCATATCAGAATAATGGACTGTGTCACTTTCAATCCTATTGATTTATTATGGTTTTGCAATGTGTCTGTAAAAAAATATTGACTGTCCGGGATTTTTTGATAAGCTGTCCAGAAATGGTAAAAAAAAAAAAAAGAAAAATCAAGTTGACAACCCTGTGTGTACCTCCTATTTCATATGTGGGAACATAGATCTATTTTTTTTTTCGAAATCTGACAATAAATTAGACGTTGTATAAAAAAATTATGAAAATTTTTTTTTTCGGCCTGCAGAAATTATGGGTGAAAAAAACCTGCAGGAGATATTAAAAAAAATAAGACAATACATTATACTGACGATCCGGTGCATAATTTTCGGAGGTCCCCCTTTCTTTCGTCGTTGCATGAGATTTTTGCAGAAAATAAAGGCAGGGGAGTAATTATAATAGGTGTAGGGGTTGCATTTGTACCCCCCGGTCCTGGAGCCTAAGGGGGCCCCAAAAGGTCTCTGTAGCTCATATGACAAGTCTAATATTATTAAAGACCCCATGATTGTTGAGAACACTGTTGAAGTTTTTGCTCATGCACTGCATCACTGGGAGGAAGAAAATGGGGAATGTAGCTTATTTTGGTGTTCTTATCATATCTGCGGCAGTTTTTCCCTTTTTTTTTTATATTTTTAATTTTTTTTTTTAAATATCTCTGTAATACGACATAAATTGACACCTTATAACAGAGTATCTACTCTGTGCACAGCTTCATAGAGTACATGAGGTTCTAAAAGGTAACCGTTGTTTACATTTTTTAATTCATAAATCAATAGCACATGTGAAAATAAGAAACTTTGTAATATACCTTATCAGAAAAAATCTGCTTCTTTCTCTTCCTGGACTGATCTTCCATTCTTAATTCTTGGGTAAAATCTGTATTTAGTGAAGACGGATTTCCCCATCACTGAGATAGGAGATGACAGTTGGTGCTTTTAAAATTCTATGGAGACAGAGGAGGAGCTGGAGGCAGACACAGACATTCTGCTGCAATTTCTTAAAAGGCAGCTACACTTTAAGAGAGTAAATTGATTAATTATAATTAACAATTTGCATTCTGAATTGTTTTATTCATCGTAGAAAAAAAATCCTTGCCGCATTCCAATTTTTAAAAATTTATTATTTTCATTTTTATTCATTATGAATAATTGTTATATACTTTAGGCATGATGATAATATTACTATTATTAACATTTGTATTATTATTAGTAAGTCATAGTAGTAGTCGTAGTGGAAATAGTAATCGTAGAAGTAGTAGTCGTAGGCGGCAGTGGCGGCGTGGAATAAGTATTACTGTTTTATGCATTTTTTTTATGTCTTTTCATGTGTTTTTATTTCCAAAATGCTTTTGTTCCTATGTGCTCATGACATTATACATACATTTGTATAGATTTTAGACATTTGCGTAGCGTCACTGTCTTTTACTGTATGTTTGCAGGGTAAGGCTATGTTCACACTGGTTGTTTTTGCAGCGATTTATGATGCTTTTTTTTCATGCAAATTTTCAGCATCGTTTTACAGTACCAGCAAATTCTATGAGATTTCAGAAATCTCATGCACACAAAAAATGAGTATTTTTTTCCTGTCTGATTTGGAAACCTGCTGTGTTTTTACAAAATTGCATCATGAATTTCTTTCAGCGTTTTTTCAGTGTTTTTCACCCATTGAAAGCAATGGGTGGTGCAAAAAAAGCTGCAAAAGTGCTGCAAACGCAGGTATCAGGTTTTGCTGCAGTTTTTGATGCCAAGACCAGATGAAGTGGAATTATATTTTTTTTATTCACTAAACTTTATCAGCATGCACAAGAGACACACGTACCCTGACAAAAAAAACAGTAAAAAAAACAGCAAAAAATGTGGCAAAAACTTAGCAAAATCTGCTTTTTTACGTTGATTCTTTACTACCAAGAGAATGGGTTTTGCCTTTCAATGAAAGCATCAAAAACGCAACATGTGAACACAGCCAAAAGGAGCATTTGTCCTGTTCATTTCTGAGTTAGAGGGTGCTGTGCGGAAAATGATGGACTTTGTGTCAAAAACCTAACAGGCCCCATTATAGTCAATGAGGCCCGTCAAGCGCTGTTGGCGTCCATCAGGTGACCAATCCAGGACTGCCATTAGATTTGGTGTTCTGCTTCTGGAGTATAGGGGGAGTGGAGACTGAAAGTAGGTTTAGATGCCAGCGCCAAGGGAGCCGAGAGGCCACATAAGAAGATACTAGTATCAGGTGTGGATGTACAACAGTGCAACCACAGGGGCCCAAGGAGTAAAGGGCCACTGCTATCTCCAAAATGGGTGGAATTGAGCATTCTGAAGACATACTGGACTGCAAAGGGCCCATATATTGTTTCTGCATAGGGGCCCTATTTTGTCCGCCAGTGACTAGTATTATAAATGGCACCCGAGAGGAGAGACTTTAGAGTTACATTTTGGCATTTGAGGCCTAAACCTTCAAATTACATTTTTTTTGTAGCAGATGATTTTACTTTCTACATTTCCATTTTCGGTAATACTTTTTCTTCCACTTACATTTTTTTTAATCTTAAACACTACATAGTAGGCCTGAAGACACGTAATCTCATGGGAATTCCTGCCGTCGCGTCTCTCGGGTAGTCGGACTAGTTCTGCTATAAGGATGTTGTAGTGACAGCAGGAAGTGCCGGGTTGTCACCTTGGAATTTCCTTCTGACAAACTGTAAAAATTTCACTTTTTGGCTAAATTCATACACGATTGTATTTTTGGTTTGAGTCCTGTGTGGGAACAAACGGACATCGCATGGACAGCGTGGGACCGATGTTATTTAATTGGGTCATTCAGATTAGCCAACTGAATCTGCTTGTGAAAAAAAAAATCGCAGCCCGCACTATTCTCTTCCATATTTCGGATGAGATTCGCTTTTCAAGTGCATTTGTGCACAAAAAAAAAAAATCTGATACTCTTTTGGAGAAAAATCAATTTTTTTTTATACATTCCTGTGAACTTAGCCTGTTTCAGGAAGTAAAACAAATGTAACCAGCGAACGTCGCACTTACTAGTATATGATTTGATAGGTCGGCCTCTACCCTGCTATATTCCCCTCGAAACAGAGTTGGTAAATACGACTGCCTTTTTGCTGATGTTTTTTGAAAATGTTAGGCCCTTTTCCTGTGTTTTTACATTAACGCCTTCCTGAAAATGGAGTATCATCATGTTTAAATTTCAACCCTCTAACCACAATAAGACACAATGTAAGTCAAGTGGGCATCACAGGGACAGTAACATATGGTCAACATCCAAAGAGTGAGACCTGAAATAACTCAAATTCTGGCCAATGAACTCCTTAAATGCTGTGGTCAATAGCAGCTGCAGCATCTAGGATTTTAGTCACAAAGAAGGGATTCCTCTTATCACCCCATTGGCACCCCGCGACTGAACTGCAGGGAGCTGTATAATTGCCATAATAGCTTGAAGCATAACAAAAACAAAAAAAGTATTCAAATAAAATAAGAATAAAATATTTTTCTCCATAAGGAGAAGACAAGATATGGCGACAAATACAAACAAGTAAAAAAAAAAAGTTTGAACCATTTGCATTTCTGGCAACTTGTTTCTCACAGTCGTAGTACCCCATTCATCCGATATAGCAGCAGTTACTTGTGTCATGGTCAAAGACGCCATATTGTCCCAGCATTCATACCAAAATAGGCTTAAACCTGAAAGAGTTAACAAAAGAGTTGACATAGGGATTCTGTTTCTGGTGTTTTCAAGTTAATGAGTCATGCACTGCCCACTCTTTATATGCACTATGAGGCAACAGTGAGTTAGAAGAGGTGGTTATCTTGTTTGGGTTTCCCCTTTAGCTAAAACTAAGAGCCTGAGTAGCTTTTGACATTGGAGGAGTGCGGGAATAACTTGCATATACATTCAATGCATTGCCTCTTATCTTCATCAACCATTTAAAAGAAAATAAATAAATAATGATAAAAAAAGACCAAAATTAGAGTATGAATGTTGTCATAAAGAACAAAATCTTGCAGACCTCCAGCTTCCAAATTTATGCTTTTGGATCGCCCCCAAGGGCAGCGAGGTACTCGGTACCGGGTCCTGCAGTTCACAGGGGGATGTCACAGTGGCTGACCCGGTCTGTGGCCCTGGGACATCCGTATTAAAGGGAAAGGTCTTTAAGGGGAATGTTCGTGACGCCACCTGTGGTATTCAGTCAGGGTGACCGACGCTGCTTTAAGGGGTCCGCTGGGGTGATGCTATGGCATCTTTACCTTTACTGAAGACTTCAGCATCCACAGTCCAGGGCACCAGATCACAGGGCAGGCAGAGTCCAGCTGGTTTGGAGGCAAGTCCAGAGTCCCCTTGTCCATGTGGAAATCAGTAGCCTTCCTCTAGCGCTGCAGTGTTGTAGTCCCTTACTGCTAAGCTTCTCATAAGGTCATCACAGATATTATAGATGTTATGTCTCTCTCTCTGTCCCCCAGATGGATATGACAAACCCGTATGACCGGTGGCTCGAGGCTGTTTGTAGGGACTCTAGCACACCCCGGCCTCTGAGGGGTGCCACCGTGCCTCCTGGGTGTAGGTGTGGACAGGTAACCTGCAATTAGCTGTCCTGCCAGTCTCAGAAGTAAAGCATAAAGGTCCTTACTCCCTCAGTGTGCCGGTTACCGGATTTCTGCGCCTCAGAAGGAGGCAGCCTACTCCTGGCTGATCTCCCTCTGATATCCTCTCCATTGCTTTTCTTTCCTTCACGCTTACTGCAATATGTTTTGCTTTCTATCTGTCTGTTTCCTAGGAGCTGCAGCACTTTAGGCCACAGGGCTCCTCTCCTTCCTTTCCCTCTGTCTCCCTGACAGGAACTCACTGAACTCACTTCCCTCCTTATCAGGATGTTTTATATGGGAGCTCACCCTAAACAGGCTTAGAGCTCCCCTTCTGGTCTGGAGTGTGAACATGTTGCATGCATTGTGTTACCTGACAAGGAGTTCTCCTTCATTGCCTCCAAACGTAGCATCAATCTCCTCGAGAGAAAAGCAATGCCACTGTGACAACCAGGACCCTGGGGCGCCGCACTTTAATCATGCAATTCTAACCATTCAACATTCCTTAGTTGATCATTATTAATCTCATTGATAGCAGCCAAGGCTGAAAGTGTAGGGATTTCTACACGTGGTACTTGCACTCGATACTTAATAAATCGAGATGTTTTGAACATTTTGTTTCCATTTTTTCATCATTTGTAGATCATTAACTTGTCAAAACATTCTGTGATTTCCATAATTCCACAATTTTTTCTTCTTCGAGTTGAAATTTCACCACACCACACCAAAGTCCTGGGTGTAGGACAGGTGAGATGTTCGCTCAGAAAAGCCTCTTCAAGGCATTACCCTCATTGTCTCCAGACCAATCTCTGGCTAGAGTTGCATCTAAGACAATAGCAGGACTCATCGCTGAAGAGGAAGGACCTCCATTCCAGCATTCATTGCCATTTTGGTCTGCGCCACGATAGTCTTGGAGAGTGGTGGCGTGAGGTCAGTGAAGAGGTCATAATGAGGGAACGTCACACCAGTCCTAGTTGTGGGGTATGGTGTGGAGTGGCATAATGTACAAACCTCTCTAGTCTTCATTCCAAGTACACTAGTAGCTCAGTATTGCATTGAATTGGTGGTATGAGTATGTCTCCAAAGTGTCCCAGGAGCTATAGTTCAATGTGACCACACCAAACCACGTGTTTCTCTGGTTGTGTCGTAAAGGTGCGGAAATCATCTCCACACCATTACTGAAGACTTCTCATATATTATTGCATTGACCTGCTGTTTTATGTGATTTATTTTCACAGCTCTGCAGTTTCCAGGTTGGTTAGAGGTGACAGGGTTAACTGTTAAAGGCAATTCAGGTTGGGAGGAGTTAAGTGGGTATGTAGGTTGTAGGAACTTAGTTCCTGTTTGTTAGGAGTTGGAGAGAAGCTGCTGAAAAAGAGTGAAGTTTTATGTTCTGTTGTCTAGATTATAGGCCACAAGTGGGGAGTGTGTTCAGCGACAAAAGATCTAAGGATAGCAAGTTCTGGAGCAAGTACGACAAAAGATCTAAGGATAGCAAGTTCTGGAGCAAGTACGACAAAAGATCTAAGGATAGCAAGTTCTGGAGCAAGTATGACAAAAGATCTAAGGATAGCAAGTTCTGGAGCAAGTACGACAAAAGATCTAAGGATAGCAAGTTCTGGAGCAAGTACGACAAAAGATCTAAGGATAGCAAGTTCTGGAGCAAGTACGACAAAAGATCTAAGGATAGCAAGTTCTGGAGCAAGTACGACAAAAGATCTAAGGATAGCAAGTTCTGGAGCAAGTACGACAAAAGATCTAAGGATAGCAAGTTCTGGAGCAAGTACGACAGCAACTGATTTCTTACATGGCTGAGTGCAGAGATTGGGAGGAGAGTAATCATATGGAATCTGTCATCCTCAGTGTGTATTGCAAATAGAGCTGAGGGAATTTCCCTAGGCAGCTAAGAGTTGGTTACAAGAAGGCACTGTGTTAGCTGGTCCTGGAGGTTTAGAGAATTCCTATTCGGACCAGGAGAGGACATATGGTATCATTGCAGTGGAAGATAATGAAAGTGAAGGTCAGAACAGAAAAGCTTGGAGAGTACTCATGTACCAAAACTATTGAGCCTGCTATCGTTAGTTACAGTTATACTTAAGGAATTCCAGTAAAGATGTTTTCATCTTTTTACAATGGAGTCTGGTCTCACTGATTCGCCATGTATTTTCAAGGTCCTTGTACCATAAAACCACTTGTTTCCTGGATAGGGCTAAGTAGAAAACCCTATATCACACACACTCAGGGGGTGACTTAACAGGGTGATTTGGGACCGCAAAGCAAGCCTCGCCGCAAATAGTCGTTTGCAGTGCTCCTCTGAGCAGCCTTCGGGGCCTAAACTTGCAACCATGACCTGCAGCATCTCCAGACTTGTCTCCCATTGAAGATATCTGGGATGTCATTGGTGAGGAATTACAAAAGTGTTGCCCAAATACATTCAGCATGACACAACATTCCTCAGACGACTATTAAAGGGACTCTGTCACCCCAAAAATTGTACCTGAGTTAAGCCCACCGACATCAGGGGCTTATCTACAGCATTCTGTAATGCTGTAGATAAGCCCCCGATGTATCCTGAAAGATGAGAAATAAAGGTTAGATTATACTCACCCAGGGGCGGTCCCGCTGCAGTCCGGTCCGATGGGCGTCGCAATCCAGGTCCAGGACCTCCTATCTTCATTCGATGACGTCCTCTTCTTGTCTTCTTGCCGGGGCTCCGGCGCAGGAGTACTTTGTCTGCCCTTGTTGAGGGCAGAGCAAAGTACTGCAGTGCGCAGGCTCCGGAGCTCTCTGACCTTTCCCGGCGCCTTAAAAACTTGGAACTTGATTGGGGCTGCTTATCCACCATTTAGACTATTCTGCGTTGCAAACTTTCACCAATTTTTCTCTGCCGTCCATATCCAGGGAGATTAGCTACAGAGCCATGATTTCTTGATTATGTTGCGCGCCATGGACAAAGGAACATCAAGATCTCTGTGGATGGACTGAGATTGTTGATATTTTCAACAATTTGGGTTCTCAAACCCTCAGACAGTTCTCTTCTCCTCATTCTGTTCTCCATGCCGCTCCCCTTTTAGGTGGTTTCAGGTGTGATTTTCATAGTGCCCACACCTGTTACTTGCCACAAGTGAGTTTGAATGAGCATCACATGCTTGACACAAAGTTGTTTACCCACAATTTTGGAAAGGTGCCAACAATTTTGTTCTACCTATTCTTGGGGATTTGTGTCAAACAATGTCTAACTTGCCTTTTTTCTCTGTTTTTTTTTTCTGTTATTTAGTGTTGCTCCAAATACACACAAAGTAAATAAGCATGGGTATAACAAAACGTATAATTGCAATAATTTTCTGGGTCAAATGCTTCATTTTCTGGAACAATTTCAAGGGTGTTAACACTTTTGTCCATGACTATATATATATATATATATATATATATATATATATATATATATATATATATATATATATATATAAAGATGTTCTAAAGCAGTTATTTATGACGAATATAGGCATTTAGTAAAGCAAACATATTGGCCTTAATGACGGGGTATTTTTACATGTTTAGCGAAGCATGATCTTACCTGTTCTAAATATGACGCTTCGGCAATAAATGTGTCACTTGACCTAATTTCGTACGCGTCGTTTAGATCTTTGTTGTGGAAGTTTCAAACTTTTTATGTTTCCTTTGAAGTGATAATTTGCGTTGCTAAGCAATGTTGTAGTGAAACATATCAATTAACAGACAACAAGTACAGTTTATACCTCTGTAATTATTTCCCGAGAATGGTTTTCTGTACTTTTGTGGGCAAAAGTCCTGCAAGAAGAAACAAAACCCATTGTTTTATTTCTTTGTACTAGAACTCATTACATTCATTCCATATATCAAGTACATATGATAATTAAAGGGGTTATTCAGGACAAGAAATGTGTTTTATTTTTTTCCTCCTTGGACCAACGACACATCTGCACACGGGTTATGATAGTCTCCACTTGTATATGGTTGAGATACTGTAGCAGACACAGCCCGAGGACAGATGTGACACTGTCTGGAAACAAAGTAGATCCTTCGTTTCTAAGGGTATGTGAACACAGAGTTTTAGAAGCAGAATCTGAGTGGAAAGTCTCCAAATCTTAATTAAAAAAAACTGGTAGGTGCTGCTCTGTTTCCGCTTTAACATAGTAATATTGTTAGTAAGGCCGAAAAAAAGACATTTGTCCATCCAGTTCAGCCTATATTCCATCATAATAAATCCCCAGATCTACGTCCTTCTACAGAACCTAATAATTGTATGATACAACATTGTTCTGCTCCAGGAAGACATCCAGGCCTCTCTTGAACCCCTCGGCTGAGTTCGCCATCACCACCTCCTCAGGCAAGCAATTCCAGATTCTCACTGCCCTAACAGTAAAGAATCCTCTTCTATGTTGGTGGAAAAACATTCTCTCCTCCAGACGCAAAGAATGCCCCCTTGCGCCCGTCACCTTCCTTGGTATAAACAGATCCTCAGCGAGATATTTGTATTGTCCCCTTATATACTTATACATGGTTATTAGATCGCCCCTCAGTTGTCTTTTTTCTAGACTAAATAATCCTAATTTCGCTAATCTATCTGGGTATTGTAGTTCTCCCATCCCCTTTATTAATTTTGTTGCCCTCCTTTGTACTCTCTCTAGTTCCATTATATCCTTCCTGAGCACCGTTGCCAAAAACTGGACACAGTACTCCATGTGCGGTCTAACTAGGGATTTGTACAGAGGCAGTATTATGCTCTCATCATGTGTATCCAGACCTCTTTTAATGCACCCCATGATCCTGTTTGCCTTGGCAGCTGCTGCCTGGCACTGGCTGCTCCAGGTAAGTTTATCATTAATTAGGATCCCCAAGTCCTTCTCCCTGTCAGATTTACCCAGTGGTTTCCTGTTCAGTGTGTAATGGTGATATTGATTCCTTCTTCCCATGTGTATAACCTTACATTTATCATTGTCTTTAAAAAGACTCTGTATACGTGTGACGCCCAAGAGACCGGGGTACCCAGCACCGGACCAATGGGGTCTGTCTCTTGAGGGGGGTGTCACGGGTTGCTTGACCCGGTGCTGTGGCCTCAGGCAATGCACAGTGTAAAGGGTATCGTGAGGGAACAGGCACTTACTTGATCAGCAGCAGGTTCTCCCAGCGGTGATGATCCCAATCCTGGATAGATGTCTATTGTCCAAATGAAAGACTGAGGCACTGAAACGTTTAACCAGTTTACTTTAACAAAAAAGGATTTACAACCAGTCCTGTCACCGGAGTCTGTATGGGAACTCTGAGTTACTTTGACCCTGCCGGGATCTTCGCCTCTTATTGTACGCAATATCTGTGTGGCCCTGCTGCTGTATGTGAACTGGCTGCCGGCCCAATCTGTCCCCTCCGGGTCCTGGTTCGACGGGCAACCCGAGTCCTTTTATCGGCTTACCCCCTCTGGGAGTACCGCTGAACTCTGTGTCTGTTGCTGCGTCCGACCCTAGTGAAGCTGATATCACCTCACGTTTTTCCGGTTGCTGTATTATATGTAATGAATACAGCCACGGATCCGGTATCCGTCTTTGCGCCTGTTCTGGGTAGTGATTAATGCTACCCGGTTCTCACAATGTCCTTTTTCTCTATCCCTCTTCTCCTCAGGCCGGTGATTTAGGCCTGGTAACAGTCACAGGGCTGTTAGAGATTCAACTGTATGACCTCTCACTATCAGCTCCTTGGCCCAACTGCCATTTCTTCTCTCAGACCAGAATGGATCAAGGGGAGTCTCTGGAGCTCCCCCTTCTGGCCGGAGGTGGTAGTGCAGTCTTGCTATTTTAGTATTTGCATTTACTGTCAGTAACTATTTTTGTGGCAAATACCCCTAGGGGTGCCACATTCCCCCTTAGTTAAGAACAGTACTCCGGGACTGTGGGACAATAACATTTTGAAATAACAATTAATATGTACAGAGTCTTAAAAAT
The DNA here is from genome assembly GCF_032444005.1 of Ranitomeya imitator. Classification (NCBI taxonomy): domain Eukaryota; kingdom Metazoa; phylum Chordata; class Amphibia; order Anura; family Dendrobatidae; genus Ranitomeya; species Ranitomeya imitator. The sequence continues at coordinate 33,367,317 of NC_091288.1, forward strand.
GAAAAGTTACAAAAACCACTCGAGGAAACAAAAATATAGTTCTGTACAAAGTCACTTCAAATAGCGTCCATTAATACAGTTCTATCCTTGAAGGTATTAGGAAAGGCACTGTACTTAGTGTCCAGGAATTTAGTTCCATTTTTCCAACGGAGTTATCAATATAAAGTCTAAAGAAAGTTCAAAAAGAGCGAGGAGCAAAGTTCAAAAAGCAGTCTTTCCGGAGCTTTGATTTAGTGCCTCCGGGCTGATAAAAAGTTCAAGAATATGCAAGAAGTTCATACAGACAAGTCTCTGTAGGCACTGGGCTTAAACGTTGCAGACTGATAACAATGACTATACTACATTTTCTGTTTAACTATATACGGCATAACATATATACAATTCACATTATGAGCTTTATAGTTGGTAATCTGCATACCTGGCCGGTAATTGACCCTGGGTACTACGCTGTGATCTACGTAATAGCGGTGTCTCTTCATGTGGTGTACTACTGTCTACTGCGGATGTAGTATCTGCCCGCTCTGCTAAAGATAATTCCACGACTATGGAGTTGGCAAGTCCACCGTGAATGGGATTACTCTGACCAGGAATCTGTTCTTCCTGGCCTGGAACCTCCTGTAGTACGGGGTCAGCCTCTTCCTGTCTTGGGACTTCTGGTATTGGGTTTGGTGTTGGGTAAAAGGCCACCATGGGAACCACTCCTGCACCATGGTATGTTAGTAGGGTTTTGGGAAAGTCTCCTATACAGGTGTGATATACTTCCTCTTCTTTTTCCTTTACTGGTTGAACCTGTATGGGTTGAATAACTTCTGGTTCTGGCTGGACAACGTCTGGCTCTTTCAATGCTTCCGGACATAATTTAAGATTGTCTCTTGACACTAGTACAGATGTTAAGCCTCCGTTTTTGCTAATGAGACACATTTTAGGATTATCCACTCTTGTTGGTAAAACTGTGTAGGGTACGGCTTCCCACTGATTGTCCAGTTTATTGGTTCGACGATTTCTCTTGAGCACTTGGTCACCTGGTCTTAATGGGGTCGCTAGAGCATTCTGGTTGAAAGTTCGCTCTTGTCTTTCTCTAGTTTGCTGAAGGCTTCTTTCCACACTCTCTTGCACTTGGCGATACTGCTTTTGCCGTATGATATCCCAATTGGAGTCTTGGACTTCTGCGTCTGGTTTCAGAATTCCCATTTCTAGATCGATTGGTAATTGGCCGGGTCTTGCACGCATAAGGTAAGCTGGGGTGCAATTGGTGGAACTCACCGGGACATGATTATACAGATCCACCAAGTCAGGCAATTTCTCTGGCCATTGATTCCTTTCTGCCTCAGGTAAAGTCTTTAGTAGTTCTATTACAATATGGTTCATCTTCTCGCATAAGCCGTTTGTTTGTGGATGATAGGCCGTCGTCCGGATCTTTTTGCAACCATACATATTACAGAATTCTCTGAAGATCTCTGATTCAAAGGCTGTACCTTGGTCGGTGAGAACCTGTTCCGGATATCCATGGGGTCTACAAAAGTACATTTGGAACGCTTTGGCTGCTGTTTTTGCTGTCAGATCTTTTATGGGTACTACTACCAAGAAGCGTGAACAATGGTCCACGATGGTCAAGGCATAGACATAGCCAGACCGGCTTGGTGTCAACTTCACGTGGTCCATGGCTACAAGTTCAAGTGGTTGTTTGGTGATTATGGGCTGCAGTGGTGCTCTTTGGTTCTTTTGATCGTTTCTTCTGAGGTTGCACGGGCCACAATTTCTGCACCACTGTTCGATTGATTTTCTCATCCCGACCCAATAAAATCTTTCTCTTAGAAGTACTTCTAACTTTTTCCAACCGAAGTGACCAGCACCATTATGGTAAGCTTCGAGGACCATCTTGACATCTTGTTTAGGCACGATAATCTGCCAAACCAATTCATGTGTTTTCGGATTGGTGTACCTTCTACAGAGCTTCCCTTGATACAGGAACATTTTGCCTCTCTCTTTCCAGAGTTGATGCGTCTCTTCTGGGGCATCCTCATCGGGATATGCACTTTGCTCAGTTAACAGTTCCTTCACCAACTTCACAGCCGGATTGCTGTCTTGGGTGTCAGCCCATCTATGGTGTGCTAACGGATTTAAATTCACCTCTTGTTGTTTCTGATAGGTACTTGACTGATGATGTTTTGCCTTGGGATGATGGAAGGCTGGTAGTTCAATTTCTTCAAGCTCCCCCATTTCTTCTTAAACATCTCTCAAGTGTGGCATCCGGGATAGGGCATCGGCATTTCCATTCTTGCGACCTGCTCGATACTTGATCTTGAAGTTGTAATTAGATAACCGGGCTATCCATCGCTGTTCTAACGCACCTAATTTGGCTGTGTCCAGGTGGGTCAACGGATTGTTGTCAGTATAGACAATAAATTCTGCAGCGGCCAGATAGTGTTTGAAACGTTCAGTCACAGCCCAAACTACTGCCAGTAGTTCCAATTTGAAGGAGCTGTAATTTTCTGAATTTCTTTCAGTAGGCCGGAGCTTTCTACTTGCAAAGGCGATGACTTTCTCCCGACCTTCTTGCTTTTGTGACAGCACCGCTCCTAGTCCCACATTACTGGCATCGGTGTAGAGGATGAAAGGTTGATGGTAATCTGGGTATGCCAGAACCTCTTCTCCGGTTAGTGCCTTCTTTAGTTGTTCAAAGGAGTCTTCCCTTTCGTCGTTCCACTGAAAAGGAGGGTTTCGGTTTGAAGGTTTCTTCGTCTGCCCTACCAAGGTGTCTTGCAAGGGTGCTGCCAACTTGGTAAATCCTTTTATAAATCTGCGATAGTAACCCACCAATCCCAGGAATTGTCTCACTTCTTTTGCGCTGGTAGGTCTTGGCCAATCCCTTATGGCGCTTATTTTCTCGGGATCTGGTGCTACTCCCTCCGAACTCACGATGTGTCCCAGGTACTGTACCTTTGGCTTGAGAAGGTGACATTTGGATGGCTTGACTTTCATGCCATACCTGGATAAGGCTTCGAACACTTCTGCCAGGTCTATTAAGTGTTGTTCGTAAGTCTTTGAGTAGACGATCACATCATCTAGGTACAGGAGGACGGTCTCGAAGTTCTTGTGTCCGAGGCAGCATTCCATCAGCCGCTGGAAGGTACCGGATGCGTTGCAGAGTCCGAACGGCATGCGATTAAATTCACATAGACCCATTGGTGTGGTGAATGCCGTCTTTTCCTTATCTCGCTCAGCCACAGGGACTTGCCAATACCCGCTTGTTAAGTCTAAGGTGGAAAAATAATTAGCAGATTTCAAAGCAGTTAAGGACTCTTCTATCCTAGGCAAGGGGTAGGCGTCTTTATGGGTGATGTTATTAATCTTCCGGTAGTCTACGCACATTCTCATGGTTCCGTCCTTTTTTTTGACAATCACTAGAGGGGCCGCCCAGGGGCTACAGCTGTCTCTTATTACCCCGGCCTGTTTCATCTCCCTCAGCATATCTTTTGCACATTGATAGTGAGCGGGCGGTATGGGTCTATATCTTTCTTTTATTGGGGGATGGTCACTGGTGGGGATTGTGTGTTCTACCCCTTCTATCCGTCCGAAGTCCAATGGGTGTTTACTGAAGACTTGTTCATATTCCGTCACTAGCCTATACACCCCTTGTTTTTGATGGGTAGGTGTTGAATTTATGCCCACGTGTAGCTGTTGGCACCAATCCTCCATTTCTCCATCTGAGCCATTGCCTTCCACCTGACAGGTTGGTTCTAAGGGCTCAATGGTTGTGATGGCATTGTTGTCAACAGTATATAGCTTTGCCATTGTAGCATACCTTGGCAAAGTGACCTCTTCCTCTCCACAGTTCAAAAGTCGTACCGGCACTCGTCCCCGGTGTACCTCGACTATCCCTCGTGCTGTGAGTATAGTGGGCCTGCTGTCGGTGTACACTGGTTCTATTAAGGCTTGATAATCTCGTCCCTTAGTACCAATGGCTGCTCTACACCATACCAGCATTTCTGTTTTTGGTGGGATTACAATAGATGTTGGATCACTTACCCTCACACTGCCGATTTCTCCACCTGCAACTTCTACCTGTTGCCTTAACATCAATACTTTTATTTCCCTCCGGAGAACTCTCTGCTGGCAGGATTGGGCAGTTTCAGCAATTTGCTGTAAGACAGAAATGACTTCGGAAAAGCAGTTCTCTAACACATTCATTCCTATCAATACAGTTGGTTCACAGTTCCGCCGGTCAACATCAACAACAATTATACCCTGTTTCTTCAATTCTACTTTACCAATCTTTATGGTCATCTCCCTGAATCCTAGTTTCGGTACCAACTTACCATTACTGGCCCATATATCTAGCTCAACATCAGAGGGCCCTTTATCAATATCTGCATCAGCCCAGTACCTCTTATAAAGTATATACGGTATAGATGAAATCTGGGAACCTGTGTCCAGCAAAGCATTGAGGGGCATTCCGTCCAGCACGATAGGGATAATGGGTCGTCCTCCGATGTACCTGTCGTGCCAGGGTGTTGGGCCTTGAAAGTTCATTCCTGCGAAGCGGCCCGCATTCCCAGGGGATTCCGGTTTAAATCACAATCTCGTGCAAAGTGGCCTGGCTGCTGGCAACGGCGGCAAATGGGCTGTCCATCCGGTTGGTAGCGGTCGCGGGGTCGTCCTCTCCATGTCGGGTATCTCCGGGGTCTCATCCATGGAACACCTTCTCTACGGTTTGACAACTCCATCTTGGGTCCTCTCATCTCCTGCATGGTTTTAGCCATTGAAGCAACAACATCAGTTAAAGAGTCAAGCTTTTGTTGAAGAGCCTCATTAGTACTGGGCCCCAGGGGCTTAGCAATGGCCCCGGACATAGCTGATGTCACTGGTACTCCATGTTGTTGAGGAGCCTCTGCCATGAGTTGCGCAGGATCCTGATCCCGAGGTGCCTCTGCCAGCTGGAGACGTATAACGCTCTCCTTTAATTGGGCAAATGTCAATTCAGGGTTCTTAAAAACAAGCATGCTCACATGCCCCCGGTGAGAAGGGGTGTAGAGTCCCTCAATAAATTGATCTCTTAGCAGTTTATCCGCTCCGGTGTTAAAAATGGGTTCAGCCAGTGTAAGTGATTTAAGGGCTTCCTGCAGGTTTAAGGCAAAGTCTCTCACGCCCTCATTAACTTTTTGTTTGCAATTAAAGAATCGTACTTTAGCTTTGCTGCTGGCAGTGGTTTCAAATGTAGCTTTTAATCCAGCAAATATGCGTTCAACAGTGCCTTTTAGATCAGCTGCCCATGCTGTGACTTCTCGCTTAGCATGGCCACTTAACTGCATCATCAGGAGACTAACACGCTGAACTTCACCCACAGGGAACATGTCAAAATGGGCCAGCATCTTTTCTCTGAAATCGTCAAGGGTATTAGGCTCACCTTCATACATTGGAAGCCATGGGCCACCCGGGGTATATGGCATCAGCACCGGCATGATGGGCGCCACTCCTTGCACCGCTGCGCTACCGGACTCTCTATCGACACTCTGTCTTTCAGCTGCATTAGCGTCGCCGGGTGCTGCGGCGTCTCCGTGCTGCGACATACTGTGCCCCCTTAGTTAATCCGGACCCTTCCGGTCCTCCGCTTCCGTCGGGATAGTGTAGATTCGTTCCGCTGTGCAGCAGGATCGATTTTCCCCTTGCTCTGATGTCAGAGCGCTCAGCTTGGTGCCGCCCACAATGACACGCCCCCTGCTGCTCCCACCCACTGCGCTCTGTAATGGCGGATTCTGAAGTTTTTCAGTTAGACTGGGGCTCAGGTGATGGCGTAGCTCAATTAACAGTCTCGTGCCTAACGGTTATGAAGTGATTACCTCAGGGGATGGCGGCCATCTTTACTCCATTATAACCAATGGGGAAAAGTCACTTTCAATAGTTCTCAATGGAGAATGGATTTTTCTTTAATAAAGTCAATTTTCAAGATTTTTCATCCAAGTCTTCACAGCCCTGGGCTCCAATCACGGCACACAACACCCGGCATACGGGCTGGCTAGATCCTGTTCGTGACGCCAATTGTGACGCCCAAGAGACCGGGGTACCCAGCACCGGACCAATGGGGTCTGTCTCTTGAGGGGGGTGTCACGGGTGGCTTGACCCGGTGCTGTGGCCTCAGGCAATGCACAGTGTAAAGGGTATCGTGAGGGAACAGGCACTTACTTGATCAGCAGCAGGTTCTCCCAGCGGTGATGATCCCAATCCTGGATAGATGGCTATTGTCCAAATGAAAGACTGAGGCACTGAAACGTTTAACCAGTTTACTTTAACAAAAAAGGATTTACAACCAGTCCTGTCACCGGAGTCTGTATGGGAACTCTGAGTTACTTTGACCCTGCCGGGATCTTCGCCTCTTATTGTACGCAATATCTGTGTGGCCCTGCTGCTGTATGTGAACTGGCTGCCGGCCCAATCTGTCCCCTCCGGGTCCTGGTTCGACGGGCAACCCGAGTCCTTTTATCGGCTTACCCCCTCCAGGAGTACCGCTGAACTCTGTGTCTGTTGCTGCGTCCGACCCTAGTGAAGCTAATATCACCTCACGTTTTTCCGGTTGCTGTATTATATGTAATGAATACAGCCACGGATCCGGTATCCGTCTTTGCGCCTGTTCTGGGTAGTGATTAATGCTACCCGGTTCTCACAATGTCCTTTTTCTCTATCCCTCTTCTCCTCAGGCCGGTGATTTAGGCCTGGTAACAGTCACAGGGCTGTTAGAGATTCAACTGTATGACCTCTCACTTTCAGCTCCTTAGCCCAACTGCCAGTTCTTCTCTCAGACCAGAATGGATCAAGGGGAGTCTCTGGAGCTCCCCCTTCTGGCCGGAGGTGGTAGTGCAGTCTTGCTATTTTAGTATTTGCATTTACTGTCAGTAACTATTTTTGTGGCAAATACCCCTAGGGGTGCCACATACGCATAGGTTAATTCTGGAACATTCCTTTAATAGAAACACACTACATGTCACACACTACCACCAGATGGTGACACAATGACATAAAGCACAGGATCACTGCTGATACTGACGGGAGTAAGGTTTTTGGCACTTTTAAAATGTGCCTGATTTACCAAAACCAGCATAAAAAATATGCGGTCTTAATAAATCTGGGCCAATATATTCCATCCCTAGTGAGACAGTGGCAAGTCTGAAACCTGAATAATATAAAAAGGGGACGTCATGATCCAGACCAGGTTTTGAGTCCTGTCTTCCCCTTTTTCTGGTCTGGTCATGCCAGGGGTTAACTTTCTCAGCCTCAGTCTGGTCTCAGGTTTGCTATTTATCTCCGCTGTGTCCTGCAGACCATGTCAGTTATAGATTCTGCCTACGGTGTGTGTAGCTGACTCCGTTTGCCCTGATTTGTCCGGCTGCTTGCTTACTGAACCTGTGTCTGATTTTCCCCTCTTCCCTTTCCGACTCAGTGTTTCCCTTTTGTGTAGTGACTCTCTAGTTTTGACTTGGCTTGGACCCTGACATGTTGTTTTGTCTCTCGTCTTTGACATATCTGCTCCTCCTGACCAATACTGACCCGTTTGGCTTGTTGTTGACTCTGTGTTGGCTTATTCCTTTTGTACTGCACTACAGTCTTATTTTGACCCAGCTTGTTTTGACTAATCTCCTGCCACCTGGTGGTGGCCTCGCCGCTGCATTGAAGGTCTGGTCTTGCTGGGTGCAGTCCTTCCTCCACTCTATTTCCACCTAGTTGAGCTTGCATTTACCTGCATTGCAGTGGCGTGAGAGGGACCCTCAAAATCTTGGACCCTTGAAGTTCTGCTCTGCTTGATAGCTGTCAGATGGACATTTATTTTTTCATACCACCAACATACCTGTTTGTTTTTTTGCTGGTTGCAAAATAGACAAGACTTATAAGCTTGCATGAAAGCGGGAGTTCCTGTGATCTGTTGCGGGTGTTCCCGGGTGGGGCTTAAAAGTGTCCCATGAAAAGGAATGTTGGGAGTTATGTTTTGTATAATAATTCATTGTTCTTCTTTAATTCCAAGTGTTTCAATTGGGGAAGAAAATAAAAACAATTCTTGTTTTTTTTTGTTTGCTTTTTTTAAATAAAAATACTTATAAATTGTGTTCTTCCCTAATCGGTGCCCTGGGCCAACACCTACACTGCCCAACCCTGGTCCTTCCGCTGTCACTGACGCTGCAGTCTACTGCTCAGTCCTCCACCCATTGCCATCTACCCACATAGTTTCTGTGGTAAAAGGATAAATGACAGTCGCTATCACAAGACATACCAAGTCCCTTCCTCTTTTATCTTATCTCTGTGCCTTAAATCATCTGAAGAAAGCAAGTATAACTTTGAAATTCTCAAAAAAAGAAAGTTTGAAGAATGCTGCGCAAATTGTAGGAGATAAAATTGCATTTTACCCATTATGTTAGAGCCCTGTGCTAAATTTGCAGTCATCCGGAGCTGGGCTGTGCTGGACGCTGCACTTAGTTTAGCCAATAAGGCAAAAAAGGTCTCGGGCCTCAATGCAAAATCATGGAGATGTGATTTAGCATATTTTTATTGTAAAAGGTCCTTTGGGCTCATTGAAACACTGGTGCTCGTATGCAAATGTTACTCGTGTACCGACTATATCGAGCCCCTGTCATATAGAGGAGGATGAGTGGAGATCACCTTCTGCTGGAGGTGTCCTGTAAAAAAAATATTGCATTTCATGGGCAACAATTCCTTGCAAAGTACTTCCTTTTCTGTATACAGCCTTAGGATATGTGCACGTGACATATTTTAGACGTCGGTGTACCTGTGTTGTTTTTGACGCAGAAGACTCTCCAAGAAAACACCAGCGGCGCTCAACATTAAAGGCCGACATTGGCCCAGTGTGGAGCAAAAGAAAGACAAAAAAAAAGGATATTCTCTGCTACCAGACCTGCAAAGCTCCTCCATTCTGCTGACAATCAGCAATAGTTTGTTCGGTGCACACAAGACACCACTTGTGCAAACCAAAAGATCATTTCACCCAACGAACAAGCGTTTTGTTTATTCTTCGAGTGGTTGGCTGCCTAATAAGACTGCACCATAATCAAGAAATGAGCATTTCTAGGCACGATAATGAGGTAGTATACATACAATTTTACTACCGAGGGAGTAAACTTCAGGAAATCATCCTGCCTGAACTAGAATAAAAGCTTTTTTTCCCACTGGGATGGAATCTCAAGGCTGCAGACGATCAGTGGCCAGATATTTCTGCAGAGATTATGTGAAGAGTCCCTGCCGGAAGAGGAAGTCAGAAGCTCAGTAGGGGACAGGATGAGCAGTTTTAGTCCAGTAGGTTGGTATTTTGCTTTTGTTTTTTGCTATTTTCCTTTAGACCACCTTGGACCAAGTACTAAACTGTTTAAATGTAATGGGCAACCACTTTAAGGATCCTTGATAAATAACTAGGTATATCAGAATAAAACAATAAAATCCCATCTGTACTGTCCTGGCTGGTTGAGTGAAATTCTTTTGAAGGTATTGCTAGGAACGGCTATGGGGTCTTACAGGCAGTGCTTCATGGACAAAAAAAAATGATTGCCCCCTTTGGAGTCTGGAGTAATATTTGGCTATAGTTATGTCTCCTTTCCCCTTTTTATTCAAAATATATACACAGGAAGCCTCTCAATGGATACACACTTATCAAAATTACTGTAGTAGTTTAAGGATGTCTGATCACGACCTTCCCCAGAGAGGTCCACTTTTGAGCTGGGTTTGAGCACTTCCTGCCTCTTTTTTGTACTGGGACTTACCAAATTTTGCTTGACTGTGTTTGAAACATTGGTAAATAGGGACTAATGGGAGCTATATGTATGCAGTAAACCCATAGGGACCCATAAGATTTTGCTCATATATGCCAAAAGAGACCACTTTTGGCATCTAGAACTTGGTCTATGATAAGTTCTGCAGGACCTGTTTTGATGGCCTTTTTGGGTGACACCCTACTTTTCCAAGAATCTATATAACTGGCTAAATGTAATTTGTTACAATTAGAACACCACTTTTATTTTTGCTTGTGTTATCACTGAGATCTGACACCATCTGTGGATGGAGACAGTGTACAACTGATGGATGAAAGAAACAGCATGGCCGATATCTCTATGTGTAGGTGTCAGACAGTTGCTTGTACACCACAACCTCCAACAAACAGGAGGGTGAAACTTCCTCAAAAGTCCTGACGATGAAGGGGCTTGAGGACGCTTTTTACTGTTCAAATGATTTGCATCTGACTCTCTGCAAACTTTGATTTTTTTTTACAAGGTCATAATATCTTAACGTCATAGCTGGCGTCATGTGGTGGAATCGTGCATAATGTTGTGTTCACATCTGGCCTCAAAGGATTGACCCGCTCTGGCTAAGGAAACACTACCAGCTCATTTCTAGATGCTAACCTGTAGAAACAGGATATTTATCATGAAATCTGGCGCTCAGCTTCTCTTTTGATATAACTTGTTTTGCAATGTGTATCAATGTGAGAAGTTTTATTTCCCATTATAAAAAGCACTGTGCAAAAGTTTTAGCCAGATGAGTAAAAAAAAATGCTACGAAGTAAGAATCTTTCAACAGCAGTAGTGCCAATAGTTTATATTTATCAGTTAAAATGCAAAGTGAATGAACAAAAGAGAAATCAATTGGAAAACTCCTTTAATGGAAACAAACAGCTGTTTTCGAGACTTAAAACTGGAAAAGAAACAAAGGTGATCTGGTGGAACACAGTGTCATATCAAAGGTCATAAACCATGGTAAGACTGAGCGCAGCAACATGTAGAAAAGCCTCCGAGACACCATCACGTGTTTCTCAACGCAAGCAATAAATAGCCAGGTCTTTCACCGGGAAGGAACAACCACGGGAAGGGCAGCATCCAAAAAGGAAAACCACCTATGCCAAGCATGGTATCCATCCACAGACAGCTGTTACGGGGTATTTGCCCCTCATCAGTGTGGAGTAGGAAACTGGCTAGGGAGATCAAAACATCCAACACCGCGGAGACACCATCACGTGTTTCTCAACGCAGTGATCCAGAACACTGCCCCCATCCCTTATGGGAAATATGCAAATACATGTAGAAAAGCCGCGGAGACACCATCACGTGTTTCTCAATGCAAGCAATAAATAGAAACACGTGATAGTGTCTCCGCGGTGTTGGATGTTTTGATCTCCCCGAGGTCATTCATCCTTATGTTTATAGTCTTTTTACTAGGCACTGCTCCTAATAGCCAGTTTCCTACTCCACACTGATGAGGGGCAAATACCCCGAAACAGCTGTCTGTGGATGGATACCATGTTTTGGCATAGGTGGTTTTCCTTTTTGGATGCTGCCCTTCCCGTGGTTGTTCCTTCCCGGTGAAAGACCTGGCTATGTATGTCAAAAAGCAAGAGAAAGGTTCCTGCTTATGAAAGATCATGACCTTTCTAAAAACAGAAAATAAATTTTTAACATTTAAACATCATATGCACGGAGTGCAAAGATTAATATGTGCCACAGTCTCGTATGATTATATGTCATAGACAGTTCGAATATAACCCACTTAATACAGGGTGGAGCGCGGTAATTTGCTGATTTGGGAATGAAATAAAAAAATTATGATCATTAGAAAAATTTATTTTATATTTTAATTATACTGAACAGTAATGGAATTTTTAAATTACATGGTTTTAAATAGTGTATCTGGCAAATGTCGACCTTCGCTATCCACACTGTTGTGAATTCTGTGGCTGAATTCACTCCTGTGGTCACAAGTGGTACTGCAGCTTCTGAGCTTCTTCCCTCAGGTGTTCTGGTGAGCTCGTTAACTGCTTCATTACTTAACTCCGCCTGATGCTGCTATCCTTGCTCCTTGTCAATGTTTCAGTGTTGGATCTGAGCTTCTCCTGATTGTTCCTGTGACCTGCTGCTCTGTATAGCTAAGTGCTTTTTGCTTTTTTGTTGCTTTTTTTCTGTCCAGCTTGTCTTTTGTTTTGCTGGAAGCTCTGAGACGCAAAGGGTGTACCGCCGTGCCGTTAGTTCGGCACGGTGGGTTTTTTTTGCCCCCTTTGCGTGGTTTTGCTTTAGGGTTTTTTGTAGACTGCAAAGTTCGCTTTACTGTCCTCGCTCTGTCCTAGAATATCGGGCCCCACTTTGCTGAATCTATTTCATCCCTACGTTTTGTCTTTTCATCTTACTCACAGTCATTATATGTGGGGGGCTGCCTTTTCCTTTGGGGAATTTCTCTGGGGCAAGTCAGGCCTATTTTTCTATCTTCAGGCTAGCTAGTTTCTTAGGCTGTGCCGAGTTGCCTAGGTAGTTGTTAGGCGCAATCCACAGCCGCTTTTAGTTGTGTTTAGGATAGGATCAGGTGTGCAGTCTACAGAGTTTCCACGTCTCAGAGCTCGTTCTTGTATTTTTGGGTATTTGTCAGATCACTGTGTGCGCTCTGATCGCTAAGCACACTGTGTTTCTGGATTGCCTTCATAACACCTGTCATTAGCAAACATAACAGTACAAGGAGCCCAACTAATGATTCTCAATAGAGGGAAAGAAAAAGTTCTGACATCATTTTTTTTTTTTTTTTTCTGCTCTGTGTTCACTTTTTTTTTTCCCCTAGACATTTGGGTGATTCTGGACACAGGTGTGGACATGGATATTCAGGGTCTGTGCTCTTCAATGGATAATCTCGTTATAAATGTACAAAAAATTCAAGATACTATTGATCAGAAATCTATGTTAGAACCAAGAATTCCTATTCCTGATTTGTTTTTTGGAGATAGAACTAAGTTTCTAAGTTTCAAAAATAATTGTAAGCTATTTCTGGCCTTGAAACCTCATTCTTCTGGTAATCCTATTCAACAGGTTTTGATTATTATTTCTTTTTTTGCGCGGCGACCCTCAAGACTGGGCATTTTCTCTTGCGCCAGGAGACCCTGCATTGAGTAGTGTCGATGCGTTTTTCCTGGCGCTCGGATTGCTGTACGATGAGCCTAATTCAGTGGATCAGGCTGAGAAAAATTTGCTGGCTTTGTGCCAGGGTCAGGATGATATAGAAGTATATTGTCAGAAATTTAGGAAATGGTCAGTACTCACTCAGTGGAATGAATCTGCGCTGGCAGCTTTGTTCAGAAAGGGTCTCTCTGAGGCTCTTAAGGATGTCATGGTGGGATTTCCTATGCCTGCTGGTTTGAATGAGTCTTTGTCTTTGGCCATTCAGATCGGTCGACGCTTGCGCGAGCGTAAATCTGTGCACCATTTGGCGGTACTGCCTGAGGTTAAACCTGAGCCTATGCAGTGCGATAGGACTATGACTAGAGTTGAACGGCAGGAATACAGACGGCTGAATGGTCTGTGTTTCTACTGTGGTGATTCCACTCATGCTATTTCTGATTGTCCTAAGCGCACTAAGCGGTCCGCTAGGTCTGCCGTCATTGGTACTGTACAGTCCAAATTCCTTCTGTCCATTACCTTGATATGCTCTTTGTCGTCGTTTTCTGTCATGGCATTTGTGGATTCGGGCGCTGCCCTGAATCTGATGGATTTGGATTATGCTAAACGTTGTGGGTTTTTCTTGGAGCTTTTGCGGTGTCCTATTCCATTGAGAGGAATTGATGCTACACCTTTGGCCAAGAATAAACCTCAATACTGGGCCCAGCTGACCATGTGCATGGCTCCTGCATATCAGGAAGTTATTCGCTTTCTGGTGTTGCATAATCTGCATGATGTGGTCGTGTTGGGGTTGCCATGGCTACAAACCCATAATCCAGTATTGGATTGGAATTCCATGTCGGTATCCAGCTGGGGTTGTCAGGGGGTACATGGTGATGTTCCATTTTTGTCGATTTCGTCATCCACCCCTTCTGAGGTCCCAGAGTTCTTGTCTGATTATCAGGATGTATTTGAAGAGCCCAAGTCCGATGCTCTACCTCCGCATAGGGATTGTGATTGTGCTATCAATTTGATTCCTGGTAGTAAATTCCCTAAAGGTCGATTATTTAATTTATCCGTGCCCGAACACGCCGCTATGCGCAGTTATGTGAAGGAATCCCTGGAGAAGGGACATATTCGCCCATCGTCATCACCACTGGGAGCAGGGTTCTTCTTTGTAGCCAAGAAGGATGGTTCGCTGAGACCGTGTATTGATTACCGCCTTCTTAATAAGATCACTGTTAAATTTCAGTATCCCTTGCCATTGTTATCTGACTTGTTTGCTCGGATTAAGGGGGCTAGTTGGTTCACTAAGATAGATCTTCGTGGTGCGTATAATCTGGTGAGAATCAGGCAAGGAGATGAATGGAAAACTGCATTCAATACGCCCGAGGGTCATTTTGAGTATCTAGTGATGCCGTTCGGACTTGCCAATGCTCCATCTGTGTTTCAGTCTTTTATGCATGACATCTTCCGTGAGTATCTGGATAAATTCCTGATTGTTTACTTGGATGACATTTTGATCTTCTCAGATGATTGGGAGTCTCATGTGAAGCAGGTCAGAATGGTTTTTCAGGTCCTGCGTGCTAACTCTTTGTTTGTGAAGGGATCAAAGTGTCTCTTCGGTGTGCAGAAAGTTTCATTTTTGGGGTTCATCTTTACCCCTTCTACTATCGAGATGGATCCAGTTAAGGTCCAAGCCATCCAGGATTGGATTCAGCCGACATCTCTGAAAAGTCTGCAAAAGTTCCTGGGCTTTGCTAATTTTTATCGTCGCTTCATCTGTAATTTTTCTAGCATTGCCAAACCATTGACCGATTTGACCAAGAAGGGTGCTGATTTGGTTAATTGGTCTTCTGCTGCTGTGGAAGCTTTTCAGGAGTTGAAGCGTCGTTTTTGTTCTGCCCCTGTGTTGTGTCAGCCAGATGTTTCTCTTCCGTTCCAGGTCGAGGTTGATGCTTCTGAGATTGGAGCAGGGGCGGTTTTGTCACAGAGAGGTTCTGATTGCTCAGTGATGAAACCATGTGCTTTCTTTTCCAGGAAGTTTTCGCCCGCTGAGCGTAATTATGATGTGGGCAATCGAGAGTTGCTGGCCATGAAGTGGGCATTCGAGGAGTGGCGTCATTGGCTTGAAGGAGCTAAGCATCGCGTGGTGGTATTGACTGATCATAAGAACTTGACTTATCTCGAGTCTGCCAAGCGCTTGAATCCTAGACAGGCCCGTTGGTCGTTATTTTTTGCCCGCTTCGACTTTGTGATTTCGTACCTTCCGGGCTCTAAAAATGTGAAGGCGGATGCTCTGTCTAGGAGTTTTGTGCCCGACTCTCCGGGTTTATCTGAGCCAGCGGGTATCCTCAAGGAAGGAGTCATTGTGTCTGCCATCTCCCCTGATTTGCGGCGGGTGCTGCAAAAATTTCAGGCGAATAAACCTGATCGTTGTCCAGCAGAGAAACTGTTCGTCCCTGATAGGTGGACTAATAAACTTATCTCTGAACTTCATTGTTCGGTGTTGGCTGGTCATCCTGGAATCTTTGGTACCAGAGAGTTAGTGGCTAGATCCTTCTGGTGGCCATCTCTGTCACGAGATGTACGTACTTTTGTGCAGTCCTGTGGGATTTGTGCTAGGGCTAAGCCCTGCTGTTCTCGTGCCAGTGGGTTGCTTTTGCCCTTGCCGGTCCCAAAGAGGCCTTGGACACATATTTCGATGGATTTCATTTCTGACCTTCCCGTTTCTCAAAAGATGTCAGTCATTTGGGTGGTCTGTGATCGCTTTTCTAAACTGGTCCATCTGGTGCCCTTGGCTAAATTGCCTTCCTCCTCTGATTTGGTACCTTTGTTCTTTCAGCATGTGGTTTGGTTGCATGGCATTCCTGAGAATATTGTTTCTGACAGAGGTTCCCAGTTTGTTTCAAGGTTTTGGCGAGCCTTTTGTGGTAGGATGGGCATTGACCTATCCTTTTCCTCGGCTTTCCATCCTCAGACTAATGGCCAGACCGAACGAACCAATCAGACCTTGGAAACATATCTGAGATGTTTTGTTTCTGCAGACCAGGATGATTGGGTGTCCTTTTTGCCGTTGGCTGAGTTCGCCCTTAATAATCGGGCCAGCTCGGCTACCTTGGTTTCTCCATTTTTTTGCAATTCTGGGTTCCATCCTCGTTTCTCTTCAGGACAGGTTGAGTCTTCGGACTGTCCTGGTGTGGATTCTGTGGTGGATAGGTTGCAGCAGATCTGGACTCAGGTAGTGGACAATTTGATCTTGTCCCAGGAGAAAGCTCAACTTTTCGCTAATCGCAGACGCCGTGTGGGTCCCCGACTTCGTGTTGGGGATCTGGTTTGGTTATCTTCTCGTCATATTCCTATGAAGGTTTCCTCTTCTAAATTTAAACCTCGTTTTATTGGTCCGTATAGGATTTCTGAGGTTCTCAATCCTGTGTCTTTTCGTTTGACCCTCCCAGACTCCTTTTCCATACATAATGTATTCCATAGGTCGTTGTTGCGGAGATACGTGGCACCTATGGTTCCATCTGTTGAGCCTCCTGCCCCGGTTTTGGTGGAGGGGGAATTGGAGTATATTGTGGAGAAGATTTTGGATTCTCGTGTTTCTAGACGGAAACTCCAGTATCTGGTTAAATGGAAGGGTTATGCTCAGGAAGATAATTTCTGGGTTTTTGCCTCTGATGTTCATGCTTCCGATCTTGTTCGTGCCTTTCATGCGGCTCATCCTGGTCGGCCTGGGGGCTCTGGTGAGGGTTCGGTGACCCCTCCTCAAGGGGGGGGGTACTGTTGTGAATTCTGTGGCTGAATTCACTCCTGTGGTCACAAGTGGTACTGCAGCTTCTGAGCTTCTTCCCTCAGGTGTTCTGGTGAGCTCGTTAACTGCTGCTCTGTATAGCTAAGTGCTTTTTGCTTTTTTGTTGCTTTTTTTCTGTCCAGCTTGTCTTTTGTTTTGCTGGAAGCTCTGAGACGCAAAGGGTGTACCGCCGTGCCGTTAGTTCGGCACGGTGGTTTTTTTTTGCCCCCTTTGCGTGGTTTTGCTTTAGGGTTTTTTGTAGACTGCAAAGTTCGCTTTACTGTCCTCGCTCTGTCCTAGAATATCGGGCCCCACTTTGCTGAATCTATTTCATCCCTACGTTTTGTCTTTTCATCTTACTCACAGTCATTATATGTGGGGGGCTGCCTTTTCCTTTGGGGAATTTCTCTGGGGCTAGTCAGGCCTATTTTTCTATCTTCAGGCTAGCTAGTTTCTTAGGCTGTGCCGAGTTGCCTAGGTAGTTGTTAGGCGCAATCCACAGCCGCTTTTAGTTGTGTTTAGGATAGGATCAGGTGTGCAGTCTACAGAGTTTCCACGTCTCAGAGCTCGTTCTTGTATTTTTGGGTATTTGTCAGATCACTGTGTGCGCTCTGATCGCTAAGCACACTGTGTTTCTGGATTGCCTTCATAACACCTGTCATTAGCAAACATAACAGTACAAGGAGCCCAACTAATGATTCTCAATAGAGGGAAAGAAAAAGTTCTGACATCATTTTTTTTTTTTTTTTTTCTGCTCTGTGTTCACTTTTTTTTTTCCCCTAGACATTTGGGTGATTCTGGACACAGGTGTGGACATGGATATTCAGGGTCTGTGCTCTTCAATGGATAATCTCGTTATAAATGTACAAAAAATTCAAGATACTATTGATCAGAAATCTATGTTAGAACCAAGAATTCCTATTCCTGATTTGTTTTTTGGAGATAGAACTAAGTTTCTAAGTTTCAAAAATAATTGTAAGCTATTTCTGGCCTTGAAACCTCATTCTTCTGGTAATCCTATTCAACAGGTTTTGATTATTATTTCTTTTTTGCGCGGCGACCCTCAAGACTGGGCATTTTCTCTTGCGCCAGGAGACCCTGCATTGAGTAGTGTCGATGCGTTTTTCCTGGCGCTCGGATTGCTGTACGATGAGCCTAATTCAGTGGATCAGGCTGAGAAAAATTTGCTGGCTTTGTGCCAGGGTCAGGATGATATAGAAGTATATTGTCAGAAATTTAGGAAATGGTCAGTACTCACTCAGTGGAATGAATCTGCGCTGGCAGCTTTGTTCAGAAAGGGTCTCTCTGAGGCTCTTAAGGATGTCATGGTGGGATTTCCTATGCCTGCTGGTTTGAATGAGTCTTTGTCTTTGGCCATTCAGATCGGTCGACGCTTGCGCGAGCGTAAATCTGTGCACCATTTGGCGGTACTGCCTGAGGTTAAACCTGAGCCTATGCAGTGCGATAGGACTATGACTAGAGTTGAACGGCAGGAATACAGACGGCTGAATGGTCTGTGTTTCTACTGTGGTGATTCCACTCATGCTATTTCTGATTGTCCTAAGCGCACTAAGCGGTCCGCTAGGTCTGCCGTCATTGGTACTGTACAGTCCAAATTCCTTCTGTCCATTACCTTGATATGCTCTTTGTCGTCGTTTTCTGTCATGGCATTTGTGGATTCGGGCGCTGCCCTGAATCTGATGGATTTGGATTATGCTAAACGTTGTGGGTTTTTCTTGGAGCTTTTGCGGTGTCCTATTCCATTGAGAGGAATTGATGCTACACCTTTGGCCAAGAATAAACCTCAATACTGGGCCCAGCTGACCATGTGCATGGCTCCTGCATATCAGGAAGTTATTCGCTTTCTGGTGTTGCATAATCTGCATGATGTGGTCGTGTTGGGGTTGCCATGGCTACAAACCCATAATCCAGTATTGGATTGGAATTCCATGTCGGTATCCAGCTGGGGTTGTCAGGGGGTACATGGTGATGTTCCATTTTTGTCGATTTCGTCATCCACCCCTTCTGAGGTCCCAGAGTTCTTGTCTGATTATCAGGATGTATTTGAAGAGCCCAAGTCCGATGCTCTACCTCCGCATAGGGATTGTGATTGTGCTATCAATTTGATTCCTGGTAGTAAATTCCCTAAAGGTCGATTATTTAATTTATCCGTGCCCGAACACGCCGCTATGCGCAGTTATGTGAAGGAATCCCTGGAGAAGGGACATATTCGCCCATCGTCATCACCACTGGGAGCAGGGTTCTTCTTTGTAGCCAAGAAGGATGGTTCGCTGAGACCGTGTATTGATTACCGCCTTCTTAATAAGATCACTGTTAAATTTCAGTATCCCTTGCCATTGTTATCTGACTTGTTTGCTCGGATTAAGGGGGCTAGTTGGTTCACTAAGATAGATCTTCGTGGTGCGTATAATCTGGTGAGAATCAGGCAAGGAGATGAATGGAAAACTGCATTCAATACGCCCGAGGGTCATTTTGAGTATCTAGTGATGCCGTTCGGACTTGCCAATGCTCCATCTGTGTTTCAGTCTTTTATGCATGACATCTTCCGTGAGTATCTGGATAAATTCCTGATTGTTTACTTGGATGACATTTTGATCTTCTCAGATGATTGGGAGTCTCATGTGAAGCAGGTCAGAATGGTTTTTCAGGTCCTGCGTGCTAACTCTTTGTTTGTGAAGGGATCAAAGTGTCTCTTCGGTGTGCAGAAAGTTTCATTTTTGGGGTTCATCTTTACCCCTTCTACTATCGAGATGGATCCAGTTAAGGTCCAAGCCATCCAGGATTGGATTCAGCCGACATCTCTGAAAAGTCTGCAAAAGTTCCTGGGCTTTGCTAATTTTTATCGTCGCTTCATCTGTAATTTTTCTAGCATTGCCAAACCATTGACCGATTTGACCAAGAAGGGTGCTGATTTGGTTAATTGGTCTTCTGCTGCTGTGGAAGCTTTTCAGGAGTTGAAGCGTTGTTTTTGTTCTGCCCCTGTGTTGTGTCAGCCAGATGTTTCTCTTCCGTTCCAGGTCGAGGTTGATGCTTCTGAGATTGGAGCAGGGGCGGTTTTGTCACAGAGAGGTTCTGATTGCTCAGTGATGAAACCATGTGCTTTCTTTTCCAGGAAGTTTTCGCCCGCTGAGCGTAATTATGATGTGGGCAATCGAGAGTTGCTGGCCATGAAGTGGGCATTCGAGGAGTGGCGTCATTGGCTTGAAGGAGCTAAGCATCGCGTGGTGGTATTGACTGATCATAAGAACTTGACTTATCTCGAGTCTGCCAAGCGCTTGAATCCTAGACAGGCCCGTTGGTCGTTATTTTTTGCCCGCTTCGACTTTGTGATTTCGTACCTTCCGGGCTCTAAAAATGTGAAGGCGGATGCTCTGTCTAGGAGTTTTGTGCCCGACTCTCCGGGTTTATCTGAGCCAGCGGGTATCCTCAAGGAAGGAGTCATTGTGTCTGCCATCTCCCCTGATTTGCGGCGGGTGCTGCAAAAATTTCAGGCGAATAAACCTGATCGTTGTCCAGCAGAGAAACTGTTCATCCCTGATAGGTGGACTAATAAACTTATCTCTGAACTTCATTGTTCGGTGTTGGCTGGTCATCCTGGAATCTTTGGTACCAGAGAGTTAGTGGCTAGATCCTTCTGGTGGCCATCTCTGTCACGGGATGTACGTACTTTTGTGCAGTCCTGTGGGATTTGTGCTAGGGCTAAGCCCTGCTGTTCTCGTGCCAGTGGGTTGCTTTTGCCCTTGCCGGTCCCAAAGAGGCCTTGGACACATATTTCGATGGATTTCATTTCTGACCTTCCCGTTTCTCAAAAGATGTCAGTCATTTGGGTGGTCTGTGATCGCTTTTCTAAACTGGTCCATCTGGTGCCCTTGGCTAAATTGCCTTCCTCCTCTGATTTGGTACCTTTGTTCTTTCAGCATGTGGTTTGGTTGCATGGCATTCCTGATAATATTGTTTCTGACAGAGGTTCCCAGTTTGTTTCAAGGTTTTGGCGAGCCTTTTGTGGTAGGATGGGCATTGACCTATCCTTTTCCTCGGCTTTCCATCCTCAGACTAATGGCCAGACCGAACGAACCAATCAGACCTTGGAAACATATCTGAGATGTTTTGTTTCTGCAGACCAGGATGATTGGGTGTCCTTTTTGCCGTTGGCTGAGTTCGCCCTTAATAATCGGGCCAGCTCGGCTACCTTGGTTTCTCCATTTTTTTGCAATTCTGGGTTCCATCCTCGTTTCTCTTCAGGACAGGTTGAGTCTTCGGACTGTCCTGGTGTGGATTCTGTGGTGGATAGGTTGCAGCAGATCTGGACTCAGGTAGTGGACAATTTGATCTTGTCCCAGGAGAAAGCTCAACTTTTCGCTAATCGCAGACGCCGTGTGGGTCCCCGACTTCGTGTTGGGGATCTGGTTTGGTTATCTTCTCGTCATATTCCTATGAAGGTTTCCTCTCCTAAATTTAAACCTCGTTTTATTGGTCCGTATAGGATTTCTGAGGTTCTCAATCCTGTGTCTTTTCGTTTGACCCTCCCAGACTCCTTTTCCATACATAATGTATTCCATAGGTCGTTGTTGCGGAGATACGTGGCACCTATGGTTCCATCTGTTGAGCCTCCTGCCCCGGTTTTGGTGGAGGGGGAATTGGAGTATATTGTGGAGAAGATTTTGGATTCTCGTGTTTCTAGACGGAAACTCCAGTATCTGGTTAAATGGAAGGGTTATTCTCAGGAAGATAATTCCTGGGTTTTTGCCTCTGATGTTCATGCTTCCGATCTTGTTCGTGCCTTTCATGCGGCTCATCCTGGTCGGCCTGGGGGCTCTGGTGAGGGTTCGGTGACCCCTCCTCAAGGGGGGGGTACTGTTGTGAATTCTGTGGCTGAATTCACTCCTGTGGTCACAAGTGGTACTGCAGCTTCTGAGCTTCTTCCCTCAGGTGTTCTGGTGAGCTCGTTAACTGCTTCATTACTTAACTCCGCCTGATGCTGCTATCCTTGCTCCTTGTCAATGTTTCAGTGTTGGATCTGAGCTTCTCCTGATTGTTCCTGTGACCTGCTGCTCTGTATAGCTAAGTGCTTTTTGCTTTTTTGTTGCTTTTTTTCTGTCCAGCTTGTCTTTTGTTTTGCTGGAAGCTCTGAGACGCAAAGGGTGTACCGCCGTGCCGTTAGTTCGGCACGGTGGTTTTTTTTTGCCCCCTTTGCGTGGTTTTGCTTTAGGGTTTTTTGTAGACTGCAAAGTTCGCTTTACTGTCCTCGCTCTGTCCTAGAATATCGGGCCCCACTTTGCTGAATCTATTTCATCCCTACGTTTTGTCTTTTCATCTTACTCACAGTCATTATATGTGGGGGGCTGCCTTTTCCTTTGGGGAATTTCTCTGGGGCAAGTCAGGCCTATTTTTCTATCTTCAGGCTAGCTAGTTTCTTAGGCTGTGCCGAGTTGCCTAGGTAGTTGTTAGGCGCAATCCACAGCCGCTTTTAGTTGTGTTTAGGATAGGATCAGGTGTGCAGTCTACAGAGTTTCCACGTCTCAGAGCTCGTTCTTGTATTTTTGGGTATTTGTCAGATCACTGTGTGCGCTCTGATCGCTAAGCACACTGTGTTTCTGGATTGCCTTCATAACACCTGTCATTAGCAAACATAACAGTACAAGGAGCCCAACTAATGATTCTCAATAGAGGGAAAGAAAAAGTTCTGACATCATTTTTTTTTTTTTTTTTTTCTGCTCTGTGTTCACTTTTTTTTTTCCCCTAGACATTTGGGTGATTCTGGACACAGGTGTGGACATGGATATTCAGGGTCTGTGCTCTTCAATGGATAATCTCGTTATAAATGTACAAAAAATTCAAGATACTATTGATCAGAAATCTATGTTAGAACCAAGAATTCCTATTCCTGATTTGTTTTTTGGAGATAGAACTAAGTTTCTAAGTTTCAAAAATAATTGTAAGCTATTTCTGGCCTTGAAACCTCATTCTTCTGGTAATCCTATTCAACAGGTTTTGATTATTATTTCTTTTTTGCGCGGCGACCCTCAAGACTGGGCATTTTCTCTTGCGCCAGGAGACCCTGCATTGAGTAGTGTCGATGCGTTTTTCCTGGCGCTCGGATTGCTGTACGATGAGCCTAATTCAGTGGATCAGGCTGAGAAAAATTTGCTGGCTTTGTGCCAGGGTCAGGATGATATAGAAATATATTGTCAGAAATTTAGGAAATGGTCAGTACTCACTCAGTGGAATGAATCTGCGCTGGCAGCTTTGTTCAGAAAGGGTCTCTCTGAGGCTCTTAAGGATGTCATGGTGGGATTTCCTATGCCTGCTGCATACGTTTTCTGAAGTTTTCATGAACTCTAACAAGCATGTCCACTGGTATTCTGCCAATTTCAGCTTCAATATTGTTCCTTAGGTCTTCCAAGGTGTTGGGACGGTTGATTTACACCTTAGACTTCAGGTAACCCCAAAGGAAAAAATCGCATGGGGCTAAATCTGGTGAGCGTGCTGGCCAGTTCACATCTCCCCTCAAAGAGATAAGCCGTCCAGGAAACATTTGCCTCAAACAATTCATGGTAACCCTCGCTGTGTGTGCAGTGGCACCATCCTGTTGGAACCATGTATCCTCTAGTTCCATTGCCTCAAGAGCCGGCTGAAAATAATCCTGTATCATAGACAAGTACCGTTCGGAGTTCACAGTTATGGCACGACCATTAACTCCAGTAACGCATATTTTGTTTGTTTACACACCCACTGAGGTGAAAATGTGCCTCATCAGAAAAAAACACAATTGCGTCACGGGGTATCGTTGCTAACATGTCTTCACAAGAGGTCCGCCGTGTCAAATAGTCCCATGCTGACAAATGTTGGACCACGCACATTTTATACGGGTGAAAATTCAGTTCATCATGAAGAATCCGGTGGAGAGAACGTCTTGAAATGCCAAGAGTAAATGATTGCTTCCGAGCAGAGCGTTTCGGAGATTGCAGTACTGCTGCTCTAACTCTCTCGATGTTTTGTGGTGTTGTAATCCTTCTCTCAGGTCCCCTTCGTACACATGACACATTCCCTGCTGTTCTGAATGCATTCACCCAATTTACAATTGATTGCCGTCCAGGAACACGTCCGCGTGGAGGAACAGCGAATTGTAAACGAAAAGCACGCTGCACTGCAATGATCGAGTGGGCATTTGAAAAATACGCTTCAACACAAAATGACCTCTCCTCACGTGTCCACTGCATGATGGCAACTGAAAGGCAGAGGAATACAAATCTCCCATCAGCCACTGTAAGCCACACCCACTCTCCCCTCTCTTCGACCGACAGTGCCGCCACAGCATGCAGTGCAAAAAAGCAAATTACCGCACTCCACCCTGTACTTTCAACAGGCATGCGGTCAATATGTTCATAAGAAAATATAACATAAACCAACATCCAAAAATAATGGATGTCAGTTCCTTGACAACTGTAAGACCTTCCAGACATTGATTAAGGAAGTGTTTAACAGTCCAAGGACAAGTTTAATCAAATAGCTGCCATAGTTCAAAAATAAGACATATGATATCCATGTACAAACGTAGATAAAAACACGTATGCAGAAAACGCTGACACAGAACAGAACAATGGCATGCTCAAAGACCAATGCCGTCAAAACTTTTCTGAGCATAGTCCATTCAAAGGCACTAATGAGAGACCAATGCAAAAAAAAAAAAAAGGTTCCTTCTTTTTTATTTTGTTATTATTTGTTTTTAATTATTCATGATGTATGGTACTGTGATATTAAACACCAACACAACACCCGAGTAAGACATGACTGCAGTTCAATGTAGCCCTAAAAGAACTCGGCGGATCTCACATAGAAAGTTCAATGTGAATTAATAGATCGAATGGATAAATAGATGTTTAAAAACACACCCAATGTCCTCAAATAATTGGCCAGAATTCTGCCTATGTTCCTTAGCCAATGTGAAATCACCATATTCAGAGATAGCTCGAAAGATACCAAGAGACTTTTATATATAGGAGGGAGAAAAAATATGTACATACAGAATGTTCGTATATAAAATGGCAGACCAAAGTGTACATCCACAATGAGGATCAACCATAGAACCCAGAGACAAGGAGCTCCTCATTAAGTCCAGTAGGTGACATGCTTTTCAGATCGAAGATCCAGCTGGATTCCCGGCGTAACAGTTCCTTGGTCTGGTCACCACCACGAATACTATTCAACACCTGATCCACGATCATGATCCATACGTTGTAATGTCTGCTTTCATGGTTTTCCAAGAAATGAGATGCGACTGATGAGATGGGTTTACACTTCTCCTTGCCCCCTTTAGCCTTGCCAATATTTGATACAGGCTGCTGAATCCTTCGTCTGACTTCCTGGCTCGTCTGTCCAACATATATCTTCGGGCACGAACAAATAGGTAAGTAAATCACATTCCTTGATCGGCAATTGGAGTATATCTTCGTTTCGATCCTCTCTGGAAAAACCGAAAGCGTCAAGACATCGGTGGCAATCATATAGGAACACACATTACAGTTGCCGCAAGGAAAAGATCCCTTTAAGCGTCTCCCTGTCCCCAATCTCGTAGTTGGCCTCTTAAAATGACTTGTAGTAAGGCGATCCTTAAGATTCCTGGCTCTTCTGGCAATAATCCTGGGTGTATCAGATAAGTGGGGTCTGAGTTTCGGCTGATTTAACAAAATACCCCAATGTTTCCTCAAACTACTGTAGATGTCCTGCCACTGGATATTATATACAGTTATTAAATTAGTAGATGACATCTCATCATTAACCCTGGGTTGTAGAAGGCCCTGTCTATCACTACGCCGAGAGTACTCAAAAGCTCATGATATGATTTTATGTGGGTACCCTCGCTCAGACAGACGAATCGTTAAGTCACGTGCTCCTTCACGGAAATCAACATCAGAACTACAATTTCGCCTTACCCTTAGAAATTGTCCTTTGGGAAGGTTTTTCCGCAGATGCTGAGGGTGAAAGCTTGAAAAGTGGAGCAGATTGTTTGTCGCAGTTGCCTTGCGATAATTTTTGGTTTGAATCTGGCAGCCAACTTTCACTACTTTGAGATCCAAAAATTCCACCGATGTTGTGGAGAGAGAAGCTGTCAAAGAGATGTTAAGCGTATTACCATTGAGCATGGTGATAAACTCCTTACATTCAATTTCAGACCTTGTCCATAGGACCAGAAGGTCGTCAATATAGCGAAACCAACTAAATATGTTGGTCCTGAAGGCACGCAACGGGCGCACCTGTGTCTCCTCCCACCAACCCATAAAGAGATTGGCATAGGAAGGAGCACAGCGGGCGCCCATTGCAGTGCCGGAAATTTGTTTGTAAAACACCCTGTCAAAAACAAAGTAACTGTTGGACAAGACAAAGGATAACAAGTCCACAATAAAACACTGATGTCTGCGGTCACCTGTAATTTGCTGATTCAGGAAGAACGAGCACAATGTATGGCTCATGCAGGTATATAATGAGGCAATGTCCATCATTACAAGTAGGGTGTTTTCTGGAATAGTCAAATCTTGTAACTGGCGGATGCTCCAGCTCAGTTTTTATTAAAGTGAACCTGTCACCAGGATTGGCCGATACGAGTTATGACCACCACCATTCAGGGCTTATCTGCAGCATTCCATAATGTTGTCGATAAGCCCCCCGATCCGACCTGCAAGAGAAGAAAAATAGGTTTTATTATACTCACCTGCAGAGTGGTCCAGTCCGATGGGTGTTGCAGGTCCTGGTCCGGCGCCTCCCATCTTCTTGCGATGCCGCCCTCCTGCTTGCTTCATCGCTCCCCATGATCGTGCTCCTGTACAGGCGTACTTATCTGCCCTGTTCAGGGTAGAGCAAAGCACTGCAGTGTGCAGGCACCGGGAAAGGTCAGAGAGGCCCAGCACATGCGCACTGCAGTACTTTGCTCTGCCCTCTACAGGGTAGATAAGTATGTCTGCGCAGGAGCGCGATGCCGGGGAGCCATGAAGCAAGCAGGAGGGCGCATCGCAAGAAGATGGGACGCGCCGGACCAGGACCTGTGACACCCATCGGACCAGACCACTCTGCAGGTGAGTATAACAAAACTTATTCTTCTCTTGCAGGTCGGATCGGGATTATCTACAGCATTATAGAATGCTGTAGATAAGCCCTGAAAGGCGGTGTCCGTAACTCCTATCTGCAAAATTCGGTGACAGGTTCCCTTTAAAGTGATTGGAAGCTGAGATGTAGCACCCGAGAAGGGCAGTTTCACAGTGCACAGAGCTGTGGCATCCCGGCTCTATACACTGTGTACATCCAACCACTACGACAACTGCAAATAGCTCATCGGTGGCAGTCCTGAGGGTTGGACCTCCACCAATCTGCTATCGATGACCTATCCAAAGGGCAGGTGCAGATAAGCAAATTTTTGGTGTGAGTGTAATATGGCAAAATATTATCAGATCACACTCAGATCAATATTAATCTCTGGGGCCATGTAGAGACTGTCCGAGAAAAAAAATCACAGCATGCCGGAGTTTGATCAGATAGTCGGATCACATTCAGCTGTGCAAGTCTATGGGTGCGTGTGAAACATAGGACTGCACTCGGATGACATCTGAGGGCAGTCCAATTTCCACAGACTGACAAAATGGAGAAGATGGAGACATTTGTTTCCTTATCCTCTCTTCATATGAGAGAATTGGATCAGACTATGATCACACTCTGATCTAACTCCAATCAAAGTGTGATATGCATAATAGACCCGATTTTCTCAGATTAAATAATATACTGTCGCCTGCACCTGCCCTTAATATAAGTCATCACTATAAGGCTATGTGCTCACATTGCAGAATGTCTGCAGAATTTTCCTGAGCAAAACCGGACTCCCTGCGCAGGAAATCCACTCGTGTGTTTTTCTCGCGTTTTTTTCATGTTTTTTTCCGGAGCTTCCCAATGCAATAATATAGAGGCAAAATCGCAAAAAATCCGCAAAATTAATGAACATGCTGCGTTTTTTTCCACAATGCATTTTTTCGCGGAAAAAATGTAACATGGGCACAAAACTTGCGGAATGCATTAAAACGATGGTATGCTTAATGTAAGCGTTTTTAAGCGTTTTTGAAGCGGAAAACCGCCGAACAAACAAAAAATTGCTAAAAATCCCAAACGTGGGCAAATAGCCTTAAAGTCCGGGACAATTTCTATTGTTTAAAGGCTAGTAGCACTACAAAAAAGCCCTGGCGACCCTGTTACACCCTAGACTTTTTAATTGAAAGTTGTAACACATCATGTTTTCAGGGAGCAGGGCCGCCATCAGGGCATTACTGCCCTTACTGCTGTATGGGGCCTGGTGAGCAGCAGTACAGAGGGGGGCCCGCAAGTTCGGGGCCCGGCTATTGTGCTTCTGCTGACCGGGTCCCCTCGTGCACTAAAGTGCTGTGTGCTGCGGCATACACGTCGGTGGTGGGACCCGGGAGTTTTCTCGGAGTTGTGCACGGCCGTCTAACCTTGATGGCTGCGCAGCTCCCTCCGTCTTCTCTGCACTTCCGGTCAGGTGGCGGCGTGTACGCACCGACAGGTACCAGACGCTACAAGCAGAGATGCGCCTGCAGGGGAATGACTGTGAGGTAAGTATAAAAAACATTTCTGTTTTCTTTATAAAATGGATTAAATGGGTGAGGGGAGGAGGACTGCAAATGATGAAGTGGGGGGAGGGGGGAAACTTCACATGATGAAAGGGGGAAGGGGGACTGCACATGATGAAGTGGGGGTGGGGACTGCAAACAATGAAGTGGGGGGTGAGGAAGACTGCACATGATGAAGTGGTGGGGTGAGGGGGACTGCACATGATGAAGTGGGGGATGAGGGGTACTGTACATGATGAAGTGGGGGGTGAGGGGTACTGCACATGATGAAGTGGGGGTGAGGGCGGCTACACATGATGAAGTGGTGAGGTGAGGGGGCTGCACATGATGAAGTGGTGAGGTAAGGTGAACTGCACATGATGAAGAGGGGGACTGCACATGATGAAGTGGGGGGTGAGGGCAACTGCATATGATGAAGTGGGGGGCGAGGGGGACTGCACATGATGAAGTGTGGGGCTGAAGGGGATTGTACATGATGAAGTGGGGGGACTGCAAATGATGTAGTGGGGGAGGGGGAAATGCACATGATGAAGTGGGGGTGAGGGGGACTGCACATGATGAAAGGGGTGAGGGGGACTGCACATAATGAAGTGGGGGGTGGGACTGCACATGATGAAGTGGGGGGGGTGGGGGCGACTACACATGATGAAGTGGGAGGGTGAGAAGTACTGCACATGATGAAGTGTGGGGCTGAGAGGGACTGCACATGATGAAGTGTTGTGGTGAGGGGGACTGCACATAATGAAGTCGTGAGGGAGGGGGACTGAAAATGATGGAGAGTGGGATAGTGGGCTGCAAATGGTGAAGTATGGGGAACTGCAGATGAAGTGAGGGGGATGGGGGACTGCAAATGATGAAGTGAGAGGGGTGAGGGGACTGGAAATGATGAAATGGGGGAGCGGACTGGGGACGGCAAATGATGAAGGGGGATGAGGGGGACTGCAAATAATTGAGTGTGAGTGATGGGGACAGCAATTGAATTGAAGGTGGGGGGTGGGGAAAACAAATGATGAATTGAAGGTTGGGGGTGGGGAGAGCAAATGAAGACCTAGGGGAGAGCAAATAGTGTTGAATTCTGAGGGTGGGGGAGTAAATGATGTATTGAATGTGGGGGAGAGCAGTTGAAAATGAATAGAGGGTGGGAGAGAAAGACATGACATTATTAATAATAATAATAATAATAATAATCTTTATTTATATAGCGCCAACATATTCCGCAGCGCTTTACAGTTTAACAGTTTCAAACACAAAAGTCATAAGTAACAACGTTAACAATACAATAATTAAAGCAAAATAAGACGACCCTGCTCGTGAGAGCTTACAATCTACAATGAGGTGGGGGAGACATTGAATTGGGGCGGAAGGGGCATATAATGAATAAGGGTTAGGGTTAGAGTGGGAGGTACATGCAATGACTGGTAATGAATTGGGAGAAAGTATAGGTGATAATTAATTTATATTAGGTGGGGAAAGTGGCTATTTATAGTTAATGGGGGCACAGTGGTGGATTATAATTTATTTTTGGAATGGTGGATTGCATAATAACCAATTATATATTAATGGAGGGCGCATGTCTGTATGTGGGCTTTCCTGATGAAGAAGTCTTTTGTACTTTGAAACGTGTAGAATAAACCACTATCCATTTGACAATCTGGGATATACGTCTCATAATTGATCAGCAAGCGTGGAAATCATCCACAAACCTCTCCTTTCTTTCCTGTATATCGTTTGGTCATTTACTGACCCCTGGATCTGCAGCAGCTGATGTGCTTTATTACATGCTTGATAGATACTCATAAAAGGTGAGTGTAATTTTGATTTTATTGCCCGCCATACTCCTCGGATAAGACCCTATGTTGCGCTGATCTCTCCTACAGCTCTGCGACGAGCTCAAGGCCCTGATAGCTATCCCTCTGTTCTACTGCTCTGAATAAGGAGAGGACTCTGCATGATCTATTTTAGGGGCTGGCACCTTCCTAGGACTGCACATTGCCTGGTAAATGTTGCATAAGTGATTTCTGTGTGTTCAAAGTGCCCTGAAAGCGTGTGCAAAGGAGGAGTTCCTGCTGACGTCAGGGGGAGCGTGGCTTTCACTCAGTTTCCTCTTCCCATTGAAGCCTTGTAGTTGTGTTACTTAATCTCCTCAGAACAGAGGCAGGTCTGGTCAGGCTACAAGCTGCTCCTATGTGTCTGCTGCGTCCCAGGCAGAAAATTGCTTCAGGATTAGTGCCAAGTCTACGTTGGTGAGTAGTGGGGGTCCTAATAATGAACCTTAGGGCTATCGGGGGGAATTCTAGCTTTACCATAAGTTACGTTTCAATCTTTGAAGCAATTTACTTTCACCCCTCTGTTTCTCTGGTCCTTACTTTTGTTTCACTATTGGTGAGTTTCCTGATACTGAAACTTACAAATCTGCTGTTGCCTTCAGACGAGATGTCACCCACAATGGCTCCAACTCACACTTCTGCCTTTTTTGGGGTTTTACGGACTCGGACAGAACGTGCTGGTAGATAGGTGGCAACACATTGACATATCGGGGCACAATGTAATTAGACAGCAGATTCCTCAGGTGCCAAGACACCGTGAGGGCAACGATTCACTGTATGGGACCCGTCACTAGGCCAAATCCTCACTAATTACCCATAGAGAGGAAAAAAAAAATTAAATGTGGAGTTAGGCCGATTTCATACATCCGCGATGTACGGACTGGCCAGGGGGTCTCCCGTCCCGAACTTGGTAGCTCCATCTATGCCCATGAGGCTGATGAGTTCAAGTCCAGGGACCCGCAGCCGGCCATGACATACTCGGACCATGAAATATGGATGTGTGAAGCCGGCCTAAAGCTCCATCTTAGGGTCCTGGCCGGTTGCGGGTCCCTTGACTTGAACTCATGAGCCTCATGGGCATAGATGGAGTTGCCGAGTTCCCCCTCTGGCCAGTCCGTACTCTAGACCGATATCCCCACATATGAGAAAAACGGTCCAATTACGGTATTCTGATTAGAATTTGGTCAAAGCGGCAACAGTTGTTCTCGTACGTGGAGAGAAACAAAAAAGTCTCTCCACCTCCTCCTTTCTGACAGTCCATGAAAATCAGACTGCAGTCGGATGTCATCCGAGCATGGTCCGATTTTTTTCACGGACCCATAAACTTACATGGCTGATTTTGATCCGAACCCTCGGATCAAAATAGGACATGTCTTCGATTTTTATCCCGCTGTCCACTCAGTCAAAGGAAAAAAAAATGGACATGTGCACAGCCCCATGGAATACTATAGGTGCGAGCGCTATCTATGAAAATCACGGATAGCACTCGTACGAGAAAATCGGTCGTGTGCATGAGCCCCAAGAGTTATTCCTTTAACGAATGACATAATGGTGCTGTAATGGCAACCGTTTAACATATACGTCATACAAATCTCCGGGCAAATCTCCTATGCCTGCGACGGACGACATGGTGGCATTCATTGCACATAGGCTCCTATGTTAGAAAAACATTTATCATGTAGTTTATTCTAGTTTAGTTTATCGGATGGAGGTCAGGAGGGCACTATTAGGCCTACATCTGGTAAATCAGGGCCTATGGATTTGTTTAACATAGTCAACACAGTGTGAAAAGAGCCTAAGCGTTCTCACTTTATACCCCCCACATTATAACCTGGATTACATGACAGCCATTGTCAGACTGGCCAGCCACGGCACCAGAATGTTCGGTGGTGGGCCACACAATAATGGGCTATCAAGGTCTGGCAAGAGACAACTGGCTTAAGGTACCGTCACATTTAGCAACGCTGCAGCGATATAGACAATGATGCCGATCGCTGCAGCGTCGCTGTTTAGGTCGTTGTGTGGTCGCTGGAGAGCTGTCACCGCTGTGCTTTACGGCCGGCCGGCGCTGACACAGTGCAGGGAAGCTGACGCCGGGGGATAGACATCGGAATGTGAGTATGTACTGTTTGTTTTTTTTTACTTGTACAATGGTAACCAGGGTAAACATCGGGTTACTAAGCGCGGCCCTTCTCTTAGTAACCCGATATTTACCCTGGTTACCAGTGAACACATCGCTGGATCGGCGTCACACACGCCGATCCAGCGATGACAGCGGGTGATCAGTGACTAAAAAAAAGGTCCTGATCATTCCCAGCGACCAACAATCTCCCAGCAGGGGCCTGATCGTTGGTCGCTGTCACGTATAACGATTTCGTTAACGATATCGTTGCTACGTCACAAAAAGCAACGATATCGTTAACGAAATCGTTATGTGTGAAGGTACCTTTAGGAGTCAATCATTTAGCAGTAGGGTCTATTTCTTATGAGACGGTTCACAAATAACCTGTCAGATTTTTTTTCGATGATGCCTCCAATATTTACAATTTATCTTCCAATGTGTCAAAAATTCCGGGATATTTTTTGAGAAAGATTAAACTGTTGGGGTCGGTGCATGGATGGAAATCTGATGTATTGCAATTGCATCATTGTAGATGAGATTTGATGCTATTAAGAAAAGCCGCCATGTAAATTAATGGTTACTGTAGATATCAATCTTTGCAATACCATGGAAGAAATGTGCAGAAAATTTGCACCATTAGGCTTCTTTCACACTAGCGTCGGGCTCGGCCCGTCGCAGTGCGTCGGGCCGAGGTTACCGACGCTAGCGTTGTAAGCGCCGCACAACGGGTGCAGCGGATGCAGATTTTCCTCGCATCCGCTGCCCCATTGTGAGGTGCGGGGAGGTGGGGGAGGAGTTCCGGCCGCGCATGCGCGGTCGGAAAAAGCGGTCCGTCGGCAGCAAAAAACGTTACATGTAGCGTTTTTTGCTCCCGACGGTCCGCCAAAGCATGACGCATCCGTCGCACGACGGATGCGACGTGTGGCAATCCGTCGCAATGCGTCGTCAATACAAGTCTATGGGGAAAAAGCGCATCCTGCAAGCATTTTTTCTGCAAAACGATGCATTGTGACGGATTGCAGTTAACGCTAGTGTGAAAGTAGCCTTACTGCAACAAAATCCACGAGTTTCACAGACTTGTTCATTTGTGAATGTCTGAAATTTGGTTTGGTGTCGACAGATACATTTTATTGATAACTTGGGTCAAGTCAGACCAAGGTCGCATTCACACATCCATTTGTTACGGTTCAAGTATAGACCTTAACAGTAGCATAACTTGAAGATTGTGGGCCCCAATGCAAAACTTATGATGAAGCCCCCAACTATCACTGTTCTTTAGTTTTGCTCTACTCATAGGGGCTGAAAGAGCTTTTTAGGGCTTCCTAGGCCCGGGGTGCGAGTGCAACACCTGCACCTTTTATAGTTACGCTCCTCTAGACCTTAATTCATGGGCCATCCACAGGTCTCCTGATCCAAGCTTGACAGCCACTTAGGCATATATGAGACTATCAAATTTGGGTTACCGCTCATTCAGACGTCAGTGATTTTTCTTGTGCTCCAAAAAACTGAGTTTCATCAGCGTTTTTGATGATCAAATGACGGTCATAAGGGTTTATTCAGAGTTTAGTCAGGGTTAGGGTTTCTTTTTCATCAGAGTTTAATCAATTTTTGATGAGTTTTTTTAACCCCTTTCTGACATATGACGTACTATCCCGTCGAGGTGGGGTGGGCCCGTATGACCACCGACGGGATAGTATGTCATACGCGATCGGCCGCGCTCACGGGGGGATCGCAGCCGGGTGTCAGCTGCTTATTGCAGCTGACATCCAGCACTATGTGCCAGGAGCGGTCACGGACCGCTCCCAGCACATTAACCCCTGGCATACCGCGATCAAACATGATCGCAGTGTGCCGGCGGTATAGCGAAGCATCACGCAGGGAGGGGGCTCCCTGCGGGCTTCCCTGAGACGATCGGTACAAGGCGATGTGCTCACCTTGTACCGAGCGTCTCCTCCCTGCAGGCCCCGGATCCAAAATAGCTGCGGGGCTACTTCCGGGTCCTGCAGGGAGTACTTCCGGGTCCAGAGCAGGCGCCTGTAAGCCTGCAGCAGGGCACGCCAGATCGCTGATCTGACACAGTGCTCTGCAAAGTGTCAGATCAGCGATCTGTCACTATACAGTGATGTCCCCCCTGGGACAAAGTAAGAAAGTTAAAAAAAAAAAAAATTTTAGATGTGTAAAAAAAATTTAAAAAAAAAATTCCTAAATAAAGAAGAAAAAAAATACGTTGTTCCCATAAATACATTTCTTCATCTAAATAAAAAAAAAAAACAATAAAAGTACACATATTTAGTATTGCCGCGTCCGTAACGACCCGACCTATAAAACTGTCCCACTAGTTAACCCCTTCACTGAACACCGTAAAAAAAAACAACAAAAAAACAACACTTTATTATCATACCACTGAACAAAAAGTGCAATAACACGCGATCAAAAAGATGGATATAAATAACCATGGTACTGCTGAAAATGTCATCTTGTCCCACAAAAAACGAGCCACCATACAGCATCATCAGTGAAAAAATAAAAAAAGTTACAGTCCTCAGAATAAAGCGATGCAAAAATAATTATTTTTTCTATAAAATAGTTCTTATCGTATAAAAAGCGCCAAAACATAAAAAAATGATGTAAATGAGGTATCGCTTTAATCGTACTGACCCGAAGAATAAAACTGCTTTATCCATTTTACCAAACGCGGAAGAGTATAAACGCCCCCCCCCCCAAAAGAAATTCATGAATAGCTGGTTTTTGGTCATTCTGCCTCACAAAAATCGGAATAAAAAGCGATCAAAACATGTCACGAAAATGGTACCATTAAAAACGTCAACTCGTCCCGCAAAAAACAAGACCTCACATGACTCTGTGGATCAAAATATGGAAAAATTATAGCTCTCAAAATGTGGTAACGCAAAAAATATTTTTTGCAATAAAAAGCGTCTTTTAGTGTGTGACGGCTGCCAATCATAAAAATCTGCGCGAAAACCCGCTATAAAAGTAAATCAAAATCCCCTTCATCACCCCCTTAGTTAGGGAAACATAAAAAAATTTAAAAAGTGTATATATTTCCATTTTCCTATTAGGGTTAGGGCTAGGGTTAGGGTTAGGGCTAGGGTTGAGCTTAGGGTTACAGTTAGGGATGGGGCTAAAGTTAGGGTTGGGGCTAAAGTTAGGGTTGGGGCTAAAGTTAGGGTTGGGGCTAAAGTTAGGGTTGGGGCTAAAGTTAGGGTTGGGGCTAAAGTTAAGGTTGGGGTCGGGGCTAAAGTTAGGGTTAGGGTTGGGGCTAAAGTTAGGGTTGGGGCTAAAGTTAGGGTTAGGGTTTCGATTACATTTATGGTTGGGATTAGGGTTAGGGGTGTGTCAGGGTTAGGGGTGTGGTTAAGGCTATGGTTGGGATTAGGGTTAGGGGTGTGTTTGGGATAGGGTTTCAGTTAGAATTGGGGGTTTCCACTGTTTAGGCACATCAGGCCTCTCCAAACGCGACATGGCGTCCGATCTCAATTCCAGCCAATTCTGCGTTGAAAAAGTAAAACAGTGGTCCTTCCCTTCCGAGCTCTCCGGTGCGCCCAAACAGGGGTTTACCCCAACATATGTGGTATCGGCATACTCACGACAAATTGGACAACTATTGGGGTCCAATTTCTCTTGTTACCCTTGGGAAAATAAAAATTTGGGGGGCTAAAAAAACATTTTTGTGGGAAAAAAATTTATTTTTATTTTCACGACTCTGCGTTATAAACTGTTGTGAAACACTTGGGGGTTCAAAGCTGTTAAAACACATCTAGATAAGTTCCTTGGGGGGTCTACTTTCCAAAATGGTGTCATTTGGTGGGGGGTTTCTACTGTTTAGGTGCATCAGGGGCTCTGAAAATGCAACGTGACGCCTGCAAACTAAGTCTGCATTCCAAATGGCGCTCCTTCCCTTCCGAGCTCTGCCATGCACCCAAACGGTGGTTACCCCCCACATATGGGGTATCAGCGTACTCAGGACAAATTGGACAACAACTTTTGCGGTCCAATTTCTCGTTACTCTTGGAAAAAAAAATTG
The DNA here is from genome assembly GCF_032444005.1 of Ranitomeya imitator. Classification (NCBI taxonomy): domain Eukaryota; kingdom Metazoa; phylum Chordata; class Amphibia; order Anura; family Dendrobatidae; genus Ranitomeya; species Ranitomeya imitator. The sequence goes on from NC_091288.1 coordinate 33,403,653, forward strand.
GGGGGGCTAAAAATCATTTTTGTGGGAAAAAATTATTATTTTAACGACTGCGTTATAATCTGTAGTGAAACACTTGGGGGTTCAAAGCTGTCAAAACACATCTAGATAAGTTCCTTGGGGGGGTCTAGTTTCCAAAATGGTGTCACTTGTGGAGAGTTTTTACTGTTAAGGTGCATCAGGGGCTCTGCAAATGCAACATGACGCCTGCAGACCAATCCATCTAAGTCTGCATTCCAAATGGCGCTTCTTCCCTTCTGAGCTCTCCCATGCGCCCAAACGGTGGTTACCCCCCACATATGGGGTATCAGCGTACTCAGGACAAATTGGACAACAACTTTTGGGGTCCAATGTCTCCTGTTACCCTTGGAAAAATACAAAACTGGGGGCTAAAAAATAATTTTTGTGGATAAAAAATTATTTTTTATTTTCACGGCTCTGCGTTATAAACTGTAGTGAAACACTTGGGGGTTCAAAGTTCTCACAACACATCTAGATAAGTTCCTTGGGGGGTCTAGTTTCCAAAATGGTGTCACTTCTGGGGGGTTTCTACTGTTTAGGTGCATCAGGGGCTTTGCAAATGCATCGTGATGCCTGCAGACCAATCCATCTAAGTCTGCATTCCAAATGATGCTCCTTCCCTTCCGAGCTCTGCCATGCGCACAAACGGTGGTTCCCCCCACATATGGGGTATCAGCATATTCAGGACAAATTGGATAACAACTTTTGGGGTCAAATTTCTCCTGTTACCCTTGGGAAAATACAAAACTGGGGGCTAAAAAATAATTTTTGGGAAAAAAAAAATTATTTTCACGGCTCTGCATTATAAACTGTAGTGAAACACTTGGGGGTTCAAAGCTCTCAAAACACAGCTAGATAAGTTCGTTAGGGGGTCTACTTTCAAAAATGGTGTCACTTGTGGGGGGTTTCAATGTTTAGGCACATCAGGGGCTCTCCAAACGCAACATGGCGTCCCATCTCAATTCCAGTCAATTTTTGCATTGAAAAGTCAAACGGCGCTCCTTCCCTTCCGAGCTGGGCCGTGCACCCAAACAGTGGTTTACCCCCACATGTGGGGTATCGGCATACTCAGTACAAATGGCACAAAAACTTTTGTGTCCAATTTCTTCTCTTACCCTTGGGAAAATAAAAAATTGGGGCGAAAAGATCATATTTGTGAAAAAATATGATTTTTTATTTTTACGGCTCTGCATTATAAACTTCTGTGAAGCACTTGGTGGGTTAAAGTGCTCACCACACATCTCGATCCAATTTCTTCTCTTACCCTTGGGAAAATAAAACAAATTGGAGCTGAATAAATTTTTTGTGAAAACAAGTTAAATGTTCATTTTTATTTAAACATTCCAAAAATTCCTGGAAAACACCTGAAGGGTTGATAAACCTCTTGAATGTGGTTTTGAGCACCTTGAGGGGTGCAGTTTTTAGAATGGTGTCACACTTGGTTATTTTCTATCATATAGACCCCTCAAAATGACTTTAAATGTGATGTGGTCCCTAAAAAATTATAACTCCCTAACAAAACAAAAAAAAAATTGGTTCCAAAATTGTGCTGATGTAAAGTAGACATGTGGGAAATGTTACTTATTCATTATTTTACATGACATATCTCTGTGATTTAAGGGCATAAAAATTCAAAGTTGGAAAATTGCAAAATGTTCACAATTTTCGCCAAATTTCCGTTTTTTTCACAAATAAACGCAAGTTATATTGAAGAAATGTTACCACTATTATGAAGTACAATATGTCACGAGAAAACAATGTCAGAATCGCCAAGATCCGTTGAAGCGTTCCAGAGTTATAATCTCATAAAGGGACAGTGGTCAGAATTGTAAAAATTGGCCCGGTCATTAACGTGCAAACCACCCTTGGGGGTAAAGGGGTTAACTTCTTTTATCAAACAGTCAGTGATAAACAGATAGCACATGGATGGCCTATGAGCGCAGTCTGATTTTTATCGCGGACCCAAACACTTGAATTGCCAATTTTGATCCAGCACTCAGATCGTTTTCTGATGTGTCTCCATGCTTCAAAGAAAAAAAATTGGACTTGTAAACTACCCCATAGACTTTCATAGGTACAAGATCTATCCATAAAAATCACGGATGACACTTGTATGAGTAAGGCTACGTTCACATTAGCGTTGCGCCACCGTGCGTCGGCGACGCAACGCGCGACGCACGCTAAAACGCGCAAAAACGCGCGCAAAAACGCGCGCGTTTTGCGACGCGTGCGTCGTTTTCCGACGAAAATCGGACGCACAGAAAATGCTACATGTAGCGTTTTCTTGCGTCCGACGCTAGCGTCGGAAACGACGCACGTGGCGAAAAACGCCACCAAAACGACGCACGCGTCCCCTATGTTAAACATAGGGGCGCGTCGCCGCAGCGTCGCCGCTGCGTCGCCGGCGCAACAGCGACGCACATTGGCGGAACGCCAATGTGAACGTAGCCTAAATCAGACGTGTAAATGCCCCCTTAGGAGACCTTCAGCCAATTCGTAAACTATGGTTTGTACATGACACATAGGTGTGTGAATGTGGCCTGATGATACGTTCACACAGTTGTTTTATGAGGACTTTGGAGCAGGTTCTGCTTCAAAATCTGCATCAAAATAAGCTTAAAGGGGTCATCCAGGACTTTTATTTTTTTTTTTTGCAATGTGCCTAAGAACTAACAGGTAGGTAGTTACTAACTATCTGCCTGTTGTACCCAGCGCTGGCTCAGAGCGGACACAGACTGCTTCTGCCGGCAATTCAGCGGCTTCCGCTGACGTTGTGTTATCAAAGCAGCACCTATTTCTCCGCTCTGCTCTGTGGACAGGGTGTGAATGCTGACATCATGCTGATTGACAGCCGGCTCCCCACTGCCTAACTGCGGGGAGCTGGCTATCAGTCAGCATAGCGGAAGCAGTCAAGCCCCATTGACGGAGCAGTTTGGAAGAAAAACAGCTACTCTGTTCACATGGAGCAGCTGGATTGCCAGCAGGAAAGGTCGGTGACTGCTCTGAGCCGATGCCTGATACAACAGGCAGGTAGTTAGTAACTGCCTGCCTAGTAGTCTTTGGCCTCATAGTAAAAAAAATATCCTGGATAACTTTTTAAAAGGTTGCTCACTAAATTTTTTGCATTAAAAACAGGTCCCAGAGAGTATTAAAACAGCAAAGGACAGATGGTTGTCTACTGGTCCCCCACAGCACCGCTCTCTATGTTCCTTGCCGGGATCCTCGCTTGCTCTTCTGCTTCCAATCAGTTGGAATCAGAAAAAAAATTACCATATAACCAAAAACAGTGGCCAAAAATGCTACAGGTCTCTGCATAATTTTTCAGTCAGAAAAATCCTCAATCGAAATACTGGTGATCTCGGAGTTCAGGTTCATTGTTTTCTTTCATTCGCATAGTTTAAAGAATTTCTAGAATGTAAAGTTGAAAAAACATTAGACAACCTGTGGAGGAACCTTAGAATGGCTTCACATGACCCAGTTGCAAGATCCATTTCCTCTGTCCCCCGGGTGCAATTTGCTTTCTAAACTCACTCGCCTTCCCCGGGTCTAGCACTGAGTCTCCGCCGCTGCTCCCGATATCTGTTGTTGTCTGTAGCGCTAACATCACTTCAACAGAGCTGCAGCCAATCAATAAGCTCAGCGCCTCTGCCAAGGTTGCTGGTGCAAGGCATTTAGGGCCATTGTCAACACTGATTGGCTGCAGCGCTTTCAACAAGTCATCAGATAATAACAGACCCCGCCAGCAGCAGCTTAGCTTTCGCACAGTATAGCCTAGTTTGTTCTTTTAGAGCAAACTCTGCCTTTGAACAGGGGTTTTCTGAAATGAAAGTCAAAGGGAATCTCATATGATTCATACTGCCCAAACCGCGGCATTGCATGGGATTTCAGAAAAGATTCGGCCTGGGTCCATTGCCGGAGACAAGACTAGTCCAGCACTGCCCCAGGCCGAATTCTCCCAGCGCTGCTTCAAGTGATTGACAGCACACCTATGGGAGAGACCTGTCAATCACCAGATGCCTTGCCCACCACTTGAGAATCTTGTGGGGGGTTACTGTTTTTCAGGCTCTGTTCACATCTTCATTACAACCTCTATTTGAAGCTTCCATTGTAGGTCTGGCCAAAAGTACTGGCTATTTTGTTCTATAAAATGCCAAGTCCTTTAAGGGTATGTGTCCACGCAGGCTTGGACTGGCCCATAGGGGAACAGGGGAATCCCCCCGGTGGGCCCCTGTGCAGATCTAGGCCCCATCCCCACTGTATTGGCAGTACTTGGCATAATCCACTTGATTCACTCTGTACAGAAAAAAAGCAGCATCTCATCATTCATGAACCAAACTACCCATTTCATTATTATATACGATAGGGTACTGTAGAGATATAGGTAAATTTGTGAACGAGGGTAGTGTAATATTTGTATGCAGGTTAAAAGTGGGCCCCCCAAAGTCAATGTTATATCGCTGCAGCGATATAGACAATGATGCCGATCGCTGCAGCGTCGCTGTTTAGGTTGTTGTGTGGTCGCTGGAGAGCTGTCACCGCTGTGCTTTACGGCCGGCCGGCGCTGACACAGTGCAGGGAAGCTGACGCCGGGGGATAGACATCGGAATGTGAGTATGTACTGTTTGTTTTTTTTTACTTGTACAATGGTAACCAGGGTAAACATCGGGTTACTAAGCGCGGCCCTTCTCTTAGTAACCCGATATTTACCCTGGTTACCAGTGAACACATCGCTGGATCGGCGTCACACACGCCGATCCAGCGATGACAGCGGGTGATCAGTGACTAAAAAAAAGGTCCTGATCATTCCCAGCGACCAACAATCTCCCAGCAGGGGCCTGATCGTTGGTCGCTGTCACGTATAACGATTTCGTTAACGATATCGTTGCTACGTCACAAAAAGCAACGATATCGTTAACGAAATCGTTATGTGTGAAGGTACCTTTAGGAGTCAATCATTTAGCAGTAGGGTCTATTTCTTATGAGACGGTTCACAAATAACCTGTCAGATTTTTTTTCGATGATGCCTCCAATATTTACAATTTATCTTCCAATGTGTCAAAAATTCCGGGATATTTTTTGAGAAAGATTAAACTGTTGGGGTCGGTGCATGGATGGAAATCTGATGTATTGCAATTGCATCATTGTAGATGAGATTTGATGCTATTAAGAAAAGCCGCCATGTAAATTAATGGTTACTGTAGATATCAATCTTTGCAATACCATGGAAGAAATGTGCAGAAAATTTGCACCATTAGGCTTCTTTCACACTAGCGTCGGGCTCGGCCCGTCGCAGTGCGTCGGGCCGAGGTTACCGACGCTAGCGTTGTAAGCGCCGCACAACGGGTGCAGCGGATGCAGATTTTCCTCGCATCCGCTGCCCCATTGTGAGGTGCGGGGAGGTGGGGGAGGAGTTCCGGCCGCGCATGCGCGGTCGGAAAAAGCGGTCCGTCGGCAGCAAAAAACGTTACATGTAGCGTTTTTTGCTCCCGACGGTCCGCCAAAGCATGACGCATCCGTCGCACGACGGATGCGACGTGTGGCAATCCGTCGCAATGCGTCGTCAATACAAGTCTATGGGGAAAAAGCGCATCCTGCAAGCATTTTTTCTGCAAAACGATGCATTGTGACGGATTGCAGTTAACGCTAGTGTGAAAGTAGCCTTACTGCAACAAAATCCACGAGTTTCACAGACTTGTTCATTTGTGAATGTCTGAAATTTGGTTTGGTGTCGACAGATACATTTTATTGATAACTTGGGTCAAGTCAGACCAAGGTCGCATTCACACATCCATTTGTTACGGTTCAAGTATAGACCTTAACAGTAGCATAACTTGAAGATTGTGGGCCCCAATGCAAAACTTATGATGAAGCCCCCAACTATCACTGTTCTTTAGTTTTGCTCTACTCATAGGGGCTGAAAGAGCTTTTTAGGGCTTCCTAGGCCCGGGGTGCGAGTGCAACACCTGCACCTTTTATAGTTACGCTCCTCTAGACCTTAATTCATGGGCCATCCACAGGTCTCCTGATCCAAGCTTGACAGCCACTTAGGCATATATGAGACTATCAAATTTGGGTTACCGCTCATTCAGACGTCAGTGATTTTTCTTGTGCTCCAAAAAACTGAGTTTCATCAGCGTTTTTGATGATCAAATGACGGTCATAAGGGTTTATTCAGAGTTTAGTCAGGGTTAGGGTTTCTTTTTCATCAGAGTTTAATCAATTTTTGATGAGTTTTTTTAACCCCTTTCTGACATATGACGTACTATCCCGTCGAGGTGGGGTGGGCCCGTATGACCACCGACGGGATAGTATGTCATACGCGATCGGCCGCGCTCACGGGGGGATCGCAGCCGGGTGTCAGCTGCTTATTGCAGCTGACATCCAGCACTATGTGCCAGGAGCGGTCACGGACCGCTCCCAGCACATTAACCCCTGGCATACCGCGATCAAACATGATCGCAGTGTGCCGGCGGTATAGCGAAGCATCACGCAGGGAGGGGGCTCCCTGCGGGCTTCCCTGAGACGATCGGTACAAGGCGATGTGCTCACCTTGTACCGAGCGTCTCCTCCCTGCAGGCCCCGGATCCAAAATAGCTGCGGGGCTACTTCCGGGTCCTGCAGGGAGTACTTCCGGGTCCAGAGCAGGCGCCTGTAAGCCTGCAGCAGGGCACGCCAGATCGCTGATCTGACACAGTGCTCTGCAAAGTGTCAGATCAGCGATCTGTCACTATACAGTGATGTCCCCCCTGGGACAAAGTAAGAAAGTTAAAAAAAAAAAAAATTTTAGATGTGTAAAAAAAATTTAAAAAAAAAATTCCTAAATAAAGAAGAAAAAAAATACGTTGTTCCCATAAATACATTTCTTCATCTAAATAAAAAAAAAAAACAATAAAAGTACACATATTTAGTATTGCCGCGTCCGTAACGACCCGACCTATAAAACTGTCCCACTAGTTAACCCCTTCACTGAACACCGTAAAAAAAAACAACAAAAAAACAACACTTTATTATCATACCACTGAACAAAAAGTGCAATAACACGCGATCAAAAAGATGGATATAAATAACCATGGTACTGCTGAAAATGTCATCTTGTCCCACAAAAAACGAGCCACCATACAGCATCATCAGTGAAAAAATAAAAAAAGTTACAGTCCTCAGAATAAAGCGATGCAAAAATAATTATTTTTTCTATAAAATAGTTCTTATCGTATAAAAAGCGCCAAAACATAAAAAAATGATGTAAATGAGGTATCGCTTTAATCGTACTGACCCGAAGAATAAAACTGCTTTATCCATTTTACCAAACGCGGAAGAGTATAAACGCCCCCCCCCCCAAAAGAAATTCATGAATAGCTGGTTTTTGGTCATTCTGCCTCACAAAAATCGGAATAAAAAGCGATCAAAACATGTCACGAAAATGGTACCATTAAAAACGTCAACTCGTCCCGCAAAAAACAAGACCTCACATGACTCTGTGGATCAAAATATGGAAAAATTATAGCTCTCAAAATGTGGTAACGCAAAAAATATTTTTTGCAATAAAAAGCGTCTTTTAGTGTGTGACGGCTGCCAATCATAAAAATCTGCGCGAAAACCCGCTATAAAAGTAAATCAAAATCCCCTTCATCACCCCCTTAGTTAGGGAAACATAAAAAAATTTAAAAAGTGTATATATTTCCATTTTCCTATTAGGGTTAGGGCTAGGGTTAGGGTTAGGGCTAGGGTTGAGCTTAGGGTTACAGTTAGGGATGGGGCTAAAGTTAGGGTTGGGGCTAAAGTTAGGGTTGGGGCTAAAGTTAGGGTTGGGGCTAAAGTTAGGGTTGGGGCTAAAGTTAGGGTTGGGGCTAAAGTTAAGGTTGGGGTCGGGGCTAAAGTTAGGGTTAGGGTTGGGGCTAAAGTTAGGGTTGGGGCTAAAGTTAGGGTTAGGGTTTCGATTACATTTATGGTTGGGATTAGGGTTAGGGGTGTGTCAGGGTTAGGGGTGTGGTTAAGGCTATGGTTGGGATTAGGGTTAGGGGTGTGTTTGGGATAGGGTTTCAGTTAGAATTGGGGGTTTCCACTGTTTAGGCACATCAGGCCTCTCCAAACGCGACATGGCGTCCGATCTCAATTCCAGCCAATTCTGCGTTGAAAAAGTAAAACAGTGGTCCTTCCCTTCCGAGCTCTCCGGTGCGCCCAAACAGGGGTTTACCCCAACATATGTGGTATCGGCATACTCACGACAAATTGGACAACTATTGGGGTCCAATTTCTCTTGTTACCCTTGGGAAAATAAAAATTTGGGGGGCTAAAAAAACATTTTTGTGGGAAAAAAATTTATTTTTATTTTCACGACTCTGCGTTATAAACTGTTGTGAAACACTTGGGGGTTCAAAGCTGTTAAAACACATCTAGATAAGTTCCTTGGGGGGTCTACTTTCCAAAATGGTGTCATTTGGTGGGGGGTTTCTACTGTTTAGGTGCATCAGGGGCTCTGAAAATGCAACGTGACGCCTGCAAACTAAGTCTGCATTCCAAATGGCGCTCCTTCCCTTCCGAGCTCTGCCATGCACCCAAACGGTGGTTACCCCCCACATATGGGGTATCAGCGTACTCAGGACAAATTGGACAACAACTTTTGCGGTCCAATTTCTCGTTACTCTTGGAAAAAAAAATTGGGGGGGCTAAAAATCATTTTTGTGGGAAAAAATTATTATTTTAACGACTGCGTTATAATCTGTAGTGAAACACTTGGGGGTTCAAAGCTGTCAAAACACATCTAGATAAGTTCCTTGGGGGGGTCTAGTTTCCAAAATGGTGTCACTTGTGGAGAGTTTTTACTGTTAAGGTGCATCAGGGGCTCTGCAAATGCAACATGACGCCTGCAGACCAATCCATCTAAGTCTGCATTCCAAATGGCGCTTCTTCCCTTCTGAGCTCTCCCATGCGCCCAAACGGTGGTTACCCCCCACATATGGGGTATCAGCGTACTCAGGACAAATTGGACAACAACTTTTGGGGTCCAATGTCTCCTGTTACCCTTGGAAAAATACAAAACTGGGGGCTAAAAAATAATTTTTGTGGATAAAAAATTATTTTTTATTTTCACGGCTCTGCGTTATAAACTGTAGTGAAACACTTGGGGGTTCAAAGTTCTCACAACACATCTAGATAAGTTCCTTGGGGGGTCTAGTTTCCAAAATGGTGTCACTTCTGGGGGGTTTCTACTGTTTAGGTGCATCAGGGGCTTTGCAAATGCATCGTGATGCCTGCAGACCAATCCATCTAAGTCTGCATTCCAAATGATGCTCCTTCCCTTCCGAGCTCTGCCATGCGCACAAACGGTGGTTCCCCCCACATATGGGGTATCAGCATATTCAGGACAAATTGGATAACAACTTTTGGGGTCAAATTTCTCCTGTTACCCTTGGGAAAATACAAAACTGGGGGCTAAAAAATAATTTTTGGGAAAAAAAAAATTATTTTCACGGCTCTGCATTATAAACTGTAGTGAAACACTTGGGGGTTCAAAGCTCTCAAAACACAGCTAGATAAGTTCGTTAGGGGGTCTACTTTCAAAAATGGTGTCACTTGTGGGGGGTTTCAATGTTTAGGCACATCAGGGGCTCTCCAAACGCAACATGGCGTCCCATCTCAATTCCAGTCAATTTTTGCATTGAAAAGTCAAACGGCGCTCCTTCCCTTCCGAGCTGAGCCGTGCACCCAAACAGTGGTTTACCCCCACATGTGGGGTATCGGCATACTCAGTACAAATGGCACAAAAACTTTTGTGTCCAATTTCTTCTCTTACCCTTGGGAAAATAAAAAATTGGGGCGAAAAGATCATATTTGTGAAAAAATATGATTTTTTATTTTTACGGCTCTGCATTATAAACTTCTGTGAAGCACTTGGTGGGTTAAAGTGCTCACCACACATCTCGATCCAATTTCTTCTCTTACCCTTGGGAAAATAAAACAAATTGGAGCTGAATAAATTTTTTGTGAAAACAAGTTAAATGTTCATTTTTATTTAAACATTCCAAAAATTCCTGGAAAACACCTGAAGGGTTGATAAACCTCTTGAATGTGGTTTTGAGCACCTTGAGGGGTGCAGTTTTTAGAATGGTGTCACACTTGGTTATTTTCTATCATATAGACCCCTCAAAATGACTTTAAATGTGATGTGGTCCCTAAAAAATTATAACTCCCTAACAAAACAAAAAAAAAATTGGTTCCAAAATTGTGCTGATGTAAAGTAGACATGTGGGAAATGTTACTTATTCATTATTTTACATGACATATCTCTGTGATTTAAGGGCATAAAAATTCAAAGTTGGAAAATTGCAAAATGTTCACAATTTTCGCCAAATTTCCGTTTTTTTCACAAATAAACGCAAGTTATATTGAAGAAATGTTACCACTATTATGAAGTACAATATGTCACGAGAAAACAATGTCAGAATCGCCAAGATCCGTTGAAGCGTTCCAGAGTTATAATCTCATAAAGGGACAGTGGTCAGAATTGTAAAAATTGGCCCGGTCATTAACGTGCAAACCACCCTTGGGGGTAAAGGGGTTAACTTCTTTTATCAAACAGTCAGTGATAAACAGATAGCACATGGATGGCCTATGAGCGCAGTCTGATTTTTATCGCGGACCCAAACACTTGAATTGCCAATTTTGATCCAGCACTCAGATCGGTTTCTGATGTGTCTCCATGCTTCAAAGAAAAAAAATTGGACTTGTAAACTACCCCATAGACTTTCATAGGTACAAGATCTATCCATAAAAATCACGGATGACACTTGTATGAGTAAGGCTACGTTCACATTAGCGTTGCGCCACCGTGCGTCGGCGACGCAACGCGCGACGCACGCTAAAACGCGCAAAAACGCGCGCAAAAACGCGCGCGTTTTGCGACGCGTGCGTCGTTTTCCGACGAAAATCGGACGCACAGAAAATGCTACATGTAGCGTTTTCTTGCGTCCGACGCTAGCGTCGGAAACGACGCACGTGGCGAAAAACGCCACCAAAACGACGCACGCGTCCCCTATGTTAAACATAGGGGCGCGTCGCCGCAGCGTCGCCGCTGCGTCGCCGGCGCAACAGCGACGCACATTGGCGGAACGCCAATGTGAACGTAGCCTAAATCAGACGTGTAAATGCCCCCTTAGGAGACCTTCAGCCAATTCGTAAACTATGGTTTGTACATGACACATAGGTGTGTGAATGTGGCCTGATGATACGTTCACACAGTTGTTTTATGAGGACTTTGGAGCAGGTTCTGCTTCAAAATCTGCATCAAAATAAGCTTAAAGGGGTCATCCAGGACTTTTATTTTTTTTTTTTGCAATGTGCCTAAGAACTAACAGGTAGGTAGTTACTAACTATCTGCCTGTTGTACCCAGCGCTGGCTCAGAGCGGACACAGACTGCTTCTGCCGGCAATTCAGCGGCTTCCGCTGACGTTGTGTTATCAAAGCAGCACCTATTTCTCCGCTCTGCTCTGTGGACAGGGTGTGAATGCTGACATCATGCTGATTGACAGCCGGCTCCCCACTGCCTAACTGCGGGGAGCTGGCTATCAGTCAGCATAGCGGAAGCAGTCAAGCCCCATTGACGGAGCAGTTTGGAAGAAAAACAGCTACTCTGTTCACATGGAGCAGCTGGATTGCCAGCAGGAAAGGTCGGTGACTGCTCTGAGCCGATGCCTGATACAACAGGCAGGTAGTTAGTAACTGCCTGCCTAGTAGTCTTTGGCCTCATAGTAAAAAAAATATCCTGGATAACTTTTTAAAAGGTTGCTCACTAAATTTTTTGCATTAAAAACAGGTCCCAGAGAGTATTAAAACAGCAAAGGACAGATGGTTGTCTACTGGTCCCCCACAGCACCGCTCTCTATGTTCCTTGCCGGGATCCTCGCTTGCTCTTCTGCTTCCAATCAGTTGGAATCAGAAAAAAAATTACCATATAACCAAAAACAGTGGCCAAAAATGCTACAGGTCTCTGCATAATTTTTCAGTCAGAAAAATCCTCAATCGAAATACTGGTGATCTCGGAGTTCAGGTTCATTGTTTTCTTTCATTCGCATAGTTTAAAGAATTTCTAGAATGTAAAGTTGAAAAAACATTAGACAACCTGTGGAGGAACCTTAGAATGGCTTCACATGACCCAGTTGCAAGATCCATTTCCTCTGTCCCCCGGGTGCAATTTGCTTTCTAAACTCACTCGCCTTCCCCGGGTCTAGCACTGAGTCTCCGCCGCTGCTCCCGATATCTGTTGTTGTCTGTAGCGCTAACATCACTTCAACAGAGCTGCAGCCAATCAATAAGCTCAGCGCCTCTGCCAAGGTTGCTGGTGCAAGGCATTTAGGGCCATTGTCAACACTGATTGGCTGCAGCGCTTTCAACAAGTCATCAGATAATAACAGACCCCGCCAGCAGCAGCTTAGCTTTCGCACAGTATAGCCTAGTTTGTTCTTTTAGAGCAAACTCTGCCTTTGAACAGGGGTTTTCTGAAATGAAAGTCAAAGGGAATCTCATATGATTCATACTGCCCAAACCGCGGCATTGCATGGGATTTCAGAAAAGATTCGGCCTGGGTCCATTGCCGGAGACAAGACTAGTCCAGCACTGCCCCAGGCCGAATTCTCCCAGCGCTGCTTCAAGTGATTGACAGCACACCTATGGGAGAGACCTGTCAATCACCAGATGCCTTGCCCACCACTTGAGAATCTTGTGGGGGGTTACTGTTTTTCAGGCTCTGTTCACATCTTCATTACAACCTCTATTTGAAGCTTCCATTGTAGGTCTGGCCAAAAGTACTGGCTATTTTGTTCTATAAAATGCCAAGTCCTTTAAGGGTATGTGTCCACGCAGGCTTGGACTGGCCCATAGGGGAACAGGGGAATCCCCCCGGTGGGCCCCTGTGCAGATCTAGGCCCCATCCCCACTGTATTGGCAGTACTTGGCATAATCCACTTGATTCACTCTGTACAGAAAAAAAGCAGCATCTCATCATTCATGAACCAAACTACCCATTTCATTATTATATACGATAGGGTACTGTAGAGATATAGGTAAATTTGTGAACGAGGGTAGTGTAATATTTGTATGCAGGTTAAAAGTGGGCCCCCCAAAGTCAATGTTACTGGTGGGCCCTTGGCACCCCAGTCCGACACGGTGTCCACGGTCTGGAATCCCAGCGCCTTGGATGCAGCGGATACCTCGCTCCACCCAAAGCGCTGCCCCTTTTGTACGCTCAGTGATTCCGCCTGTATTCATTGAACACATGCAGAATCACCGCATCCTATACGTAGACGTGTAATTTATCTTGTGGAGACTGAGCGTATCCGCAAGATAAATAGACATGCTGCAGTCTAGGAAGACGTGCCGCATGTGCGTATACACACATCCCCTCCACTATGCTGTAACATCTGGACGCTGCAGCTGTGCGCAGCGTGCAATCCGCAGCAAATACTGAAGGAATACGCCCCGTGGAAACATAGCCTCAAGGTTACCTAATAAATATCATTATGGTCAAAATAGACTGTCGGGTGCCGCGGATGTCCAGCAGGTAAGCAGTTGGACACTGGCACTAATTTACTAATTCTGCTCCTATGACAGAGCAAACCAGCAGAATTATATACCGGCAGACAGCAGCCATAGTGTTATCTCTTACCCCCTTACCACCCTGCGCATTACCGCAGTATCACCATAATCGAACTGACATGGTGAATCAAGATGCCAGGTCATTTTTATCATTCGATAAATAAAATTTTGTTTTTAGTAAAACGAATGGGGCCATTCAAAACTAAAACACGTTCCGCAAAAAAATCAAAGCCCTCATACATCTATGAGGAAAGAAAAATAAAAAAGTTATGGTCCTTGGAAGAAGGGAAGAAAAAAATGATAACACAAAAAACGAAAATTGTCTGCATCAGGAAGGGGTTAAAGGAGGACCCCCAGCCACCTCATATGTGTCTAAAGTAGATGGTCAGCTGTAGCCCTGTCCATAAGGTGCTGTATAATACTACAGATATTTTTCAACCTTTTTTAGGTCGATGGTTGAGTGACAGCTCATAGCCGGCTGTCACTTCCTTTCCCCTGTAGTTATTTTGCAGGTCACACCGAGTTCATTACTCAGGCTATGAAGATGATGAACATAACCTGACTGACCGGTGATCTCTGTTCTCATTTACACAACTCAGAAAACATTTGTATCACCCAGATTTGTGAAATCTTGGGTTTGGCTTGAAAAATCTCCAAGAGCCGATAGGCGGATTTCATTGTAATATATCCTCTTACGTTCCTTGTTCTTCCAGTGCAGAAAAAAAATAGAAAATGTATGATTCATCCAGGGAAATCATCCCTATACTTATGGCCCCTGTAGGAAGTTGCATAAACTTCTCAACATTTATTGTTGACTTGTGGCCTGCAAGTATCTCCTGATTTTTCACAGTTCTTCTGTGGTTGGACACATTAATGAGCAAGCATTCCTCACAGGCATATATAGTATATTTTCAAGTGTTGCCTTTAAATTATGTTTTGGAGGTGCAACATCTTCAAATCTTGTCTACGCTAATTTTTATTCACGACTCGAGGCCTCATTTTCTCCATAGGCAAAATGCGGTCAGAAATTTATCAGTGTTTTTTTCATCAGAGTTTGATCAGTTTCATCAGTTTTGTCTGGGAGAAAATGTGTGTAAATGGGTTAGTAACTGGCTTAGTGATAGAAAGCAGAGGGTGGTTATAAATGGTATCGTCTCTAACTGGGTCGCTGTGACCAGTGGGGTACCGCAGGGGTCAGTATTGGGACCTGTTCTCTTCAACATATTCATTAATGATCTGGTAGAAGGTTTACACAGTAAAATATCGATATTTGCAGATGATACAAAACTATGTAAAGCAGTTAATACAAGAGAAGATAGTATTCTGCTACAGATGGATCTGGATAAGTTGGAAACTTGGGCTGAAAGGTGGCAGATGAGGTTTAACAATGATAAATGTAAGGTTATACACATGGGAAGAGGGAATCAATATCACCATTACACACTGAACGGGAAACCACTGGGTAAATCTGACAGGGAGAAGGACTTGGGGATCCTAGTTAATGATAAGCTTACCTGGAGCAGCCAGTGCCAGGCAGCAGCTGCCAAGGCAAACAGGATCATGGGGTGCATTAAAAGAGGTCTGGATACACATGATGAGAGCATTATACTGCCTCTGTACAAATCCCTAGTTAGACCGCACATGGAGTACTGTGTCCAGTTTTGGGCACCGGTGCTCAGGAAGGATATAATGGAACTAGAGAGAGTACAAAGGAGGGCAACAAAATTAATAAAGGGGATGGGAGAACTACAATACCCAGATAGATTAGCGAAATTAGGATTATTTAGTCTAGAAAAAAGACGACTGAGGGGCGATCTAATAACCATGTATAAGTATATATGGGGACAATACAAATATCTCGCTGAGGATCTGTTTATACCAAGGAAGGTAACGGGCACAAGGGGGCATTCTTTGCGTCTGGAGGAGAGAAGGTTTTTCCACCAACATAGAAGAGGATTCTTTACTGTTAGGGCAGTGAGAATCTGGAATTGCTTGCCTGAGGAGGTGGTGATGGCGAACTCAGTCGAGGGGTTCAAGAGAGGCCTGGATGTCTTCCTGGAGCAGAACAATATTGTATCATACAATTATTAGGTTCTGTAG
The DNA here is from genome assembly GCF_032444005.1 of Ranitomeya imitator. Classification (NCBI taxonomy): domain Eukaryota; kingdom Metazoa; phylum Chordata; class Amphibia; order Anura; family Dendrobatidae; genus Ranitomeya; species Ranitomeya imitator. The sequence continues at coordinate 33,419,362 of NC_091288.1, forward strand.
AAGGACGTAGATCTGGGGATTTATTATGATGGAATATAGGCTGAACTGGATGGCCAAATGTCTTTTTTCGGCCTTACTAACTATGTTACTATGTTGCTAAGTTTTACTGATGGAGGTTTATCAGGTCCTATAATCCCTGAAAAATGAACAGCTTTAATTTTCGGAGTTCGAGGGAAAGTCAGACAAGAGAAGAGTGTGAGGGGAGAGTGTGAGGGGAGAGTGTGAGGGGAGAGGAAGGAGAGTGTGAGAGGACAGGGAGGAAATATAGGAGAGTGTGAGAGGAGAGTGAGAGAGGAGAGATAGAGAGGAGATGGAGGAGAAATAGAGGAGAGAAAGGAGATAGAGGCGAGTGAGAGAGGAGAGATAGATGCGATTGAGAAGAGTGAGAGAGAATGAGAGAGGAGAGTGAGAGAGGAGATGGAGGAGAATGAGAGAGGAGATGGAGGAGAATAAGAGAAGAGATGGAGGAGAATAAGAGAGGAGATGGAGGAGAGTGAGAGGAGATGGAGGAGAGTGAGAGGAGACGGAGGAGAGTGAGAGAGGAGATGGAGGAGAATAAGAGAAGAGATGGAGGAGAATAAGAGAGGAGATGGAGGAGAGTGAGAGGAGATGGAGGAGAATGAGAGAGGAGATGGAGGAGAGTGAGAGGAGATGAAGGAGAATGAGAGAGGAGATGGAGGAGAATGAGAGAGGAGATGGAGGAGAGTGAGAGAGGAGATGGAGGAGAGTGAGAGAGGAGATGGAGGAGAATGAGAGAGGAGATGGAGGAGAATGAGAGAGGAGATGGAGGAGAATGAGAGAGGAGATGGAGGAGAATGAGAGAGGAGATGGAGGAGAATGAGAGAGGAGATGGAGGAGAATGAGAGAGAAGATGGAGGAGAATGAGAGAGGAGATGGAGGAGAATGAGAGAGGAGATGGAGGAGAATGAGAGAGGAGATGGAGGAGAATGAGAGAGGAGATGGAGGAGAGTGAGAGAGGAGATGGAGGAGAATGAGAGAGGAGATGGAGGAGAATGAGAGAGGAGATGGAGGAGAGTGAGAGAGGAGATGGAGGAGAATGAGAGAGGAGATGGAGGAGAATGAGAGAGGAGATGGAGGAGAATGAGAGAGGAGATGGAGGAGAGTGAGAGAGGAGATGGAGGAGAGTGAGAGAGGAGATGGAGGAGAGTGAGAGAGGAGATGGAGGAGAATGAGAGAGGAGATGGAGGAGAAATGACAGAGGAGATGGAGGAGAGTGAGAGAGGAGATGGAGGAGAATGAGAGAGGAGATGGAGGAGAATGAGAGAGGAGATGGAGGAGAGCGAGAGAGGAGATGGAGGAGAATGAGAGAGGAGATGGAGGATAATGAGAGAGGAGATGGAGGAGAATGAGAGAGGAGATGGAGGAGAATAAGAGAGGAGATGGAGGAGAGTGAGAGAGGAGATGGAGGAGAGCGAGAGAGGAGATGGAGGAGAGCGAGAGAGGAGATGGAGGAGAAATGACAGAGGAGATGGAGGATAATGAGAGAGGAGATGGAGGAGAATGAGAGAGGAGATGGAGGAGAATGAGAGAGGAGATGGAGGAGAATGAGAGAGGAGATGGAGGAGAGTGAGAGAGGAGATGGAGGATAATGAGAGAGGAGATGGAGGAGAATGAGAGAGGAGATGGAGGAGAATGAGAGAGGAGATGGAGGAGAGCGAGAGAGGAGATGGAGGAGAATGAGAGAGGAGATGGAGGAGAGCGAGAGAGGAGATGGAGGAGAGTGAGAGAGGAGATGGAGGAGAAATGACAGAGGAGATGGAGGAGAGTGAGAGAGGAGATGGAGGAGAATGAGAGAGGAGATGGAGGAGAGTGAGAGAGGAGATGGAGGAGAATGAGAGAGGAGATGGAGGATAATGAGAGAGGAGATGGAGGAGAATGAGAGAGGAGATGGAGGAGAATAAGAGAGGAGATGGAGGAGAGTGAGAGAGGAGATGGAGGAGAGCGAGAGAGGAGATGGAGGAGAAATGACAGAGGAGATGGAGGATAATGAGAGAGGAGATGGAGGAGAATGAGAGAGGAGATGGAGGAGAATGAGAGAGGAGATGGAGGAGAATGAGAGAGGAGATGGAGGAGAATGAGAGAGGAGATGGAGGAGAGTGAGAGAGGAGATGGAGGATAATGAGAGAGGAGATGGAGGAGAATGAGAGAGGAGATGGAGGAGAGTGAGAGAGGAGATGGAGGAGAATGAGAGAGGAGATGGAGGATAATGAGAGAGGAGATGGAGGAGAATGAGAGAGGAGATGGAGGATAATGAGAGAGGAGATGGAGGAGAATGAGAGAGGAGATGGAGGAGAATGAGAGAGGAGATGGAGGAGAATGAGAGAGGAGATGGAGGAGAGTGAGAGAGGAGAGTGAGAGAAAAGAGCGAAGAGAGAGTGAGAGGAGGGAGAGAGAGGAGACAGAGGAGAGAGAAGAGAAAATTTTTTTTTCCAGATCCTAACTTTGGGTCTCCATTGTTTTCAGGTTCTGGTTCAAGTTCAGGTACAGTTCAAACTTCCACAGGTCCACTCATCCCTATTCACGGACACACGGACTTGCATTTATGAGTTTGACCTGAGACTCGTATCAAAATCAGACATGTCTCCATGATGCAGACCACTTGGTCCTCAAACATACACTGATGTGAATTACCCCATCTACTATAATAGGTGCGATTTCCATTTGATTGAGCCCTTAGTGGAAGCTGCAGACCCTTGATTACAGCCAGCAGTTTAGATCCTAAAGGCCGAGCCTCCATCAATCAGCAAGTGCTGAGAATTAGGTCTCATTTAGGCATCCAATATCCTCATTCGAGTGCTATCCGCGGTTCTCACTCGTACCTGTGATAGCCTATGGAGCCATTCACATGTCCTTGATTTTTCACGGACTGAGCAGTCCACAAAGGATCGCAGAGGCATGTCCAATGGTTGGATCAAAACCAATCATTGAAGTCAATGGGAGAGTGAAAAACTCGAACCACACTCGGATGACGTTTGCTTGCGGTCCGATTTTCACAATCTTTCTGAAAGAAGGTATAGAAACTTTTTTTTTCTATGGACAATAAAAGCGGATGACACTCAGACCACACTCTGATCAAACTCTGATCAGAATAATTGGTCTGATTTTTTTGTACATGGAAAAAATGGACATGTGCATGAGGCCTTAATAAGAGGATTAGAATGGCACCATGAGAAGAAATTACCATGATAGACATGTTTAAGGGGAAGTTGTCACTTTGGAAAACGCTATTTACTTGCCGTTATAGGGATCATATGAAGGTAATAGAGTTACAATAATGCCTAACCACCTTACTGAAAGTGCGGCTACTGGGAGAAAATGAACTTATTTTCTCCCAAGAGCTGCTGGCTTTCAATCATGGGGACGTGCATGGAGCTCACATGTGCTATACTCTGAGCAGCGGCTCACTACAGCACTTTGATTAGCAGCTCACTCTGCAATGTTGTGCTGCAGTGCCGGCTGTCAATTAATGTTTTGTGAGCAGTCACTGCAGCCAATCAATGCCCATCCAAAAACAAAGACAAAAATGTGGCAGAAAAAAACCCTGTGATTTCGCACATGGGAATGTAGCTTTGGCATTAAAATCTACACACAAAAAATCTGCCGTCTTTGGTTTTAATGGTTTCCTCTTTGTACTACTCGGGGCCCACCGGGGATTTCACCGGTATCCCAGTGGGCCAGTCCGACCCTGCTACTGGGATGATCACTTTAAATAACTGCTATCAATCAAGTGAATCATAAGAGCGAAAAACTGAAGCTTGATTATTGTCACAGCATTTATGGCAGCTGGACATTCCCCTCTACACTAATAGGCTGTGTGCCGATGCCACAGAGGGTTTCCACTTAGGAAATAACCTTTCAGGGGTTGTGCCAAAATTACAACTTTACAGCTCTCTGCAGGATCAGCGATAGATGACTGACGGCATCGCATTGGGTGAATCTTCTGCAGATGCAGAAAAAATCCCAAGCAGATGGTAAATGTTACCTACTAGATCCAAGCAGCAGCAAACCCTGCGATCGGCTTCTCATCAGATGACCTTTTTAATAAAAGTAAAAGGACAACTCCTTAAATTACTACTTAATACAAATTGTGCAAGTTTCCACTATGGTTTGTTTTTCTATTCCTCCCTGATTTTAGCATCTTTACTGTTTTATTATATCCAAAGGTCGGAAATGTAAAACTTCTCACAGTCACTATAGGAAGGTTTTGAAGGGGTTTTCCAAGTTAATAAGCATTTAGGCCACAGAAGAGGAATGGTATAAAATGGCAAAATGACCTACACTCTCGCGTTTAAACTAACAGCGCATCGGTGGTCACCATCTGTCTCGTTTACGTGCCTGATGTGATGACGTCCCCGTCTACTCATGAGCTGTGCTACGCTTAATACACAACAAGAGGTTGACCAGTTGAAAACAACTTTTTACCTATACACAGGATAATAATAATCTTTATATAGCGCTAACGTATTCCGCAGCGCTTTACATTTTGCACACATTATCATCGCTGTCCCCGATGGGGCTCGCAATCTAAATTCCCTATCGGTATGTCTTTGGAGTGTGGGAGGAAACGGAGAACCCGGAGGAAGCCACGCAAACACGGAGAGAACATACAAACTCTTCGCAGATGTTGTCCTTGGTGGGGTTTGAACCCAGGACTCCAGCGCTGCAAGGCTGCAGTGCTAACCACTGCGCCACCGTGCCACCCATAGGTGGACCTGCTGGATCCTGGACTGATCGGCAAAACGGGAAATTTTATCTCTTTAAATTACATTTCAGAACTTTCCCAAATTCTCATGAAAAAAATTACATCGCATCCTGCACTGTACTACTGAAACCAATTTATTATATATTTTAGGAGTCTTAGTTGGTCAATTTTATACTGACTCCAAATCCAACTCCACCAAAATAGACACTGACTGAAACTCCACGACTCCGACTCCACATTCCTGCCCATCGGGAACGGTGCGGCGGTAGAGCAGGAGAACTGCAGGGTCATTCTAGCTGTTTGGACCCTCAGTGACCAGTAAGTTATCACCTAATTTTAGGATAGGTGATAACTCGATTCACTGGACAATCCCTTTAATACCATTTCCACTTTCTGGACCATTTCCACTTTCTGGACAATTTATTTTAGGATCTTGAAAAACCCCTAAAGCCAAGCACTGGACATGAGAATCACGAGTCTCTCCGCTGCCCTATAACTAGTCGATTTTGCTTTTATTGACCTGTTTTTATCGACTAGTTATATGTTTCTGGCACTTTATACTCACTATTTGCACTAGGGCCGTGTAGTGACACCCACTGTGATTCTCCCATCAACATAACTTACCATTCAATGGATTTATGATCCCTACAGCTTTTATACTACTTTATACACCCCTGGTTCACTCAGTTTGAGTTACACTACATTGCTCTCCTGAGTGTGCGTCCTTTGTTTTTCTATATACAATTGTTTTTGTACCTCTTTGGATTCTGGCATTGTGGCCTATATATATTTTTTGACCTGTATTTATTTTCCCTCTTCATAACTTTTTTAATAATTATATAGTAATAAAATTAAATTATTTTATTGGACTGCTTGGTCGGTTTGTGGTGCTTTTGTTTGCTTAGAATATTTCCCAGGCATATTCACTTCAGGAAAAAGTTGCCGTCTTTTTTTCCTAGAACTGCTCAGACGACATTTTTGCGCTTAATTTTGTGGCGGCTCCACCACCGGTGTCTTTTCCCTATCTTGCCTCCCGAAGAATGGACGTATTGACTATTTTAATTATTCCATGGTCTCCGAACCTTGAAACAGTTAAAAGAAGTAACAAAAGACTGAACATGTGCACAGCAATGTCGTTTTGACATTGCTGTGCAGTATGTTCATTTTATGAAACGCTTTTTCAGGCGGAATCCCCTGAAAAAGACGTTGCGTGCACACAACCTCAGAGGAAGAAACAGTGGTTTGGCTCACAGAATCTTGTCTAAGGGCTCGCTCCCACTTCAGGTTTTTGCCGTCAGGCACAATCCATCGAATGATGAAAAAAACGGATCCGTCACAGATTGGGAAAAACTGATGCGACGGATCCGTTTTTTCAACGGATTCGACTAGCATGTCCAAATAATTGGATTAAAAAAAATGGAGCATGCTCAGTTTAAAAAAACGGAATCCGGTGCCGGAATCCATCATTTTCCGGATCCGGCACCTTCCATTTTAGCAAAAAGCCAGAAGCGCTGGCGCTGTCCGGTTTTTCGCCGCAGACAAAAAACATTACTGTGGACATTTTTTCCAGACACCTGCTTTGAAAAACGTGACACGTTCAACGGTTCTCAGCCTGTGAAGGTTGTGAAAATGTTTTGTTTTTCCACAGACATCAGGAAGAGAATATAAAAAAAGAAAATGGTGCAACTAGAAAGTCGCACAGTCATCTCCACGTGACCGTACACCACATTGTTTGTGAATTATTTCCCATCAGTGTGTAACCACCTTCAATGTTTTCTCTTCCTCATTCATGTCGGGTACTGGATGTAAAAGTGAATATCTTTTTTTTTTTTTTTTTTTTTTAATTAAAGAATATTTTTAAAAAATTTGATTAATGCTGGTTTCATAGGCGATAGACAATTGCTGTATCTAAAAGTTGTCTCGGCAAGTCGGCAACATTTTGATTTAATCTTAATGATCTCTAAATTGAAGCTCAGGGTGATTGCTGACCTCTTTCAATTCGAGGAAATAAGACCCCCTTAAGGGTGGTTTCACACTTGCGGTAAAAAACGCAAAAAAAGCATGCGTTTTTAATGTTAAGTATGGGTGAAAAAAACGCATGCGTTTTTTATGCATGCGTTGTGTTGCAGAAATGCAACATGTAGTATTTTTTGCGGCATTTTTTTGCGGCAAAAAAAATGCATTGATGTCTATGTAAACGCATGCGTTTTTAACCACATGCGTTTGCATGCGTTAAAAACGCATGCGTTTTTATTAAAAAAAAACAAAAAAAACCACTCAGAAACCAGAAGGGTTAGGGGTAGGGTTAGGGTTAGGATCCCTTTAGGGTTAGGGTTAGGATCCCTTTAGGGTTAGGGTTAGGATCCCTTTAGGGTTAGGATTAGGGTTACGATCCCTACCCCTAACCCTAACCCTAGCTCTTTCTGTTTATAGTGAGTTTTTTACTTTATTTTGATGATTGGCAGCTGTCACACAGTTATCTGCATGCGTTTAAAAAACGCAAACGCATGAAAAAACGCACGTAAACGCGTTAAAACGCCGCGTTTTTTTCACCACATGCAAAAACGCATGTGTCAAAAAAACGCGGCGTTTGCACGCGTTTACATGCGTTTTTTCACCATGCTTTTTTTGCGTTTTTTACCGCAAAAACGCAAAAAAAAAAAAAACGCAAGTGTGAAACCAGCCTTACTCATGATTGGTGAGGTTACCGCCAGGGGTGAGATCTCCAAGCAATCAGATGTAGATTATGTTTCTAAAATGACTAAAATGGGGAAACGACAACCATAATAATTGAACAAGTACTATCCAACATGGAAACCAACTGGTCTGTGGAAATCGGACTGCACTCAGAAGCCATCCGAGTGCAGTCCGATTTCCACAAACCAGTTTTTTTTTCTCCATCTTTTCCGCATCTGAGAGAATCCGATCACACTCAGATCAGAATGTGATGTGCAAAATCGATCCGATTCCCTCGGAAGACAAGGAATATGCTCGTGTCTCCCTAGACTATGATGCACCAATTTCATGTGAATGTAAAATAAAAATTACATTTTCGAACCTCAATCTCTCTGTATTGTATGTAAAAGAGTTATACATTCAAAGCAACATGTCGTTCTAGAAGTAGACGATCACACGCCAAAATTTCGCCAAGAATTGTTTTTCTTTACTACAATGGCTTCATCACGGCTTCTTAACTCCTCTCGCTTCATTGTAACCTTTGTAATATTTACAGATAGAAAACAAACATAACTTCATTACATCACCCAAGAATGACTTAAGGAAGGGAGATTCTCAGAAGTGTCACTGGAAACTTTAGCTTTTACATACTTTTCAGGTGAGTCGACCTGGGGATATTATGTAATAAGTGACATCCCCCGATTCATCCCTGTTGTTCTCTCATCTTTGCAGGTCGCTATCATTTCCCACACCCTTTTTAGTGATGATACAGAACTGGGAAATATGGATAAAAACACAGGAGATCAACTTAATAGAGCCTACGAAGCATATCGTCAGGCATGTATGGATAAGGAACGAGCCAGGAAGGAACTACAGCAAAGGGTATGAAGGAGCATTGCCTTGTGTGGGGACGGGGATGGCAAAAAAAAAAAACAAGTTTGTTATCACTATTCCCTCAGAAATATGTTTTATACAAGACAGGAAATGTTTTGTCACCTATGATAGCAGCATACTGTAGAGACAGAGACCCTGATTCCAGCAATGTATCACTTACTGGGCTGCTTACTATAGTTTTGATAAAATCAGTGTTTTATCACCAGGAGATTATCACAAGAGGACTAGTAGAGCTGCTGTCAGGTAGTCCAGCCACTCCCCCACACCTGATTGGCAGCTTCAACACATCAGTGGTGTGTGCGGGGTTATACACAGCTCAGCATTGAGAGAACTGGTAGATCTATAACAGAGAAAACAGTGAATTTTTTATCAAAACTGCACTAGGCAGACCAGTAAGTGACACGTCGCTGGAGTCAGGGTCTCCTTTTAGGTAGGCCATGAGACGTTTGGCTACTTTCTTCCCTCTGATCATATCATATCTTTCTCCTGCTTTCTTTAGACCGATTTGTTTGAGAAGCAGTTACTTGATAAGGAGGAACAGATAGCATGCTTGAAAAACCACATTTCGGTCTTGTCAACGAAGCTCTTGTCATTTTCTGAAGCAGGTAAAACCAATATGATCTGTAAGGGCCTGTGCACATGTTGCAGATTTGTCGCTTTTTTATCTGGGCAGTTTTGTCACACAACCAGAAGGGTGTCCTGATGAAGGGTTTCCTGATGCCAGCAAAGTGAATGAGATTCCTGAAGTCTCGTGCACACAATGCTTATATTAGACTTGCAGATGTCAATTCTAACAAGTGAAGAAAAATCTGCACCTAAAACACAAATAAAAAACACAACAAAAACACAGCAAAAATGCGCCTAATTTACGCATTTTTTCCTGCTAAGAGATGCAGAAATTATGCAGAAATTTCTGCACCAAATACTTAAAGGGACTCTGTCAGCTCAAATTGGCGGGATATTAAAATGATTTCTAAGGCTACTTTCACACTAGCGTCGGAATCTGCCCGTCGCAATGCGTCGGGCAGAGATTCCGACGCCAGCGTTTGATGCGCCGCACAATGGGTGCAGCGGATGCATTTCTCCGGCGCATCCGCTGCCCCATTGTGAGGTGCGGGGAGGTGGGGGCGGAGGTGCGCGGTCGGAAAAAGCGATCCATCGGCAGCAAAAAACGTTACATTTAACGTTTTTTTGCTCCCGGCGGTCCGCCACAACACGGCGCAACCGTCGCACGACAGTTGCTACGTGTGGCAATGCAACGCAATGCGTCACTAATGTTAATCTATGGGGCAAAAACGCATCCTGCAAACAACATTGCAGGATGCGTTTTTTGCCATAAACGACGCATTGCGACGTATTGCAAAAAACGCCAGTGTGAAAGTAGCCTTACCGGTCAGATGGGCGGCGTATCCTCTTTATTTCTCCACCCCGTCCGTCCCTGTTTTCCACATTATTTTCAGGAATAAGATTATGCGTGCGCCATAGTTGGCGCGTGCGCCATGCAGTCTTCGGTGGCGCACGCGCAGTATGCTTTGCCCTAGTGCGTGCAAAGCCGAAAAGCATTACTGTGCATGCGCCCACGCACTATGTCCCAGAAGTATTTCGCTGTGTTCCGGGACATAGTGCGTGGGCGCATGCGCAGTAGTGCTTTTCGGCTTTGCCTGCACGAGCCACTCTTATTCCCAAAAAAAATGCGGAAAACAGGGACGGACGGGGTGGAGAAATAAAGAGGACCGCCAATCTGACCGGTAAGAAATCATTTTAATATCCCGCCAATTTGAGCTGACAGAGTCCCTTTAACTTGTGCACATACTCTAAAACTTTGCTTCAAGAGTTTTGTAAAATCAGTTTGATATACTGTATGTCCCCCCCATTACAAAATAATAGCAGACTTTCCCATTTCAGTGTATGGAGCACTATGTGGGACCATTATATTGTATGGCGGACTATGCGGGGTCCATTATTCTGTGTGGAGGACTATGTGGGGCCATTATACTGTATGGAGGACTATGTGGGACCCATTATGCTGTATGAGGACTATGTGCAGCCCATTATACTGTATGGAGGACTTTGTGAGGCCCATTATACTGTATGGAGCACTATGTGGGGCCATTATATTGTATGGCGGACTATGCGGGGCCCATTATTCTGTATGGCGGAGTATGTGGGGCCATTATACTGTATGGAGGACTATGTGGTGCCCATTATGCCGTATGGAGGACTATGAGGGGCCTAATATACTGTGTGGAGGGCAGTGTGGGGATCATGGTTGGGGCATCATACTGTGATGGGTCACCATACTTTGCTGGGAGCATACAGTATGGTTATCATACTGTGCGTGTGGAGGGTACTGTGAAGGAATTCAATGTGGGGTATCATACTTTGGTCGGCACTTTTGTTGCTATCAAACTTTATCTGTATTATTTATTATTATTAAATATCAGGATTAGCCCACGACATTGTCCAAGTTTTTTTTTGCCCTCTGTGTAATTCAGTTTGACATCCCTACACTAGATCATACTGTGGGGGTCTCCCAATAAAAGGGTTATCCAGAACTATATTATTTTTGTACTACGGCTGCTCCTGCCGGCGATTCAGCTGCTCCACGTCAACAGAGCATCTTTTCTTCTTCCGGGCTGCTCTGTCGACGTGGTGTGACTGGTGACATCATGCTGATTGAAAGCCAGCTTCCTGAAGTTTGTCTGCCAGCTTTCCCCTGCCTATCGGCATGATATCGGCAGTCACGACCCATCAACAAAACAGAAGAGAAGCCACTACTCTGTCGAGGTGACGTCAGCAGAAGAAGCAGAATCGCCAACAGGAGCGTCAGAGATCAACACTGGGCAGAACAGGCAGGTAGATAGCAAATACCTGTCTGTTAGTTCTTAGGTCCATAGTAAAAAAAAAAAAAAAATTAGTCCTGGATAACTCCTCTACGACCCCCCTTTAAAGCCAAAATTGACAGGAGACCTTAAAACTAACACCACTTCATTCTCAGGAAGAGGGTTTAATGCGCCACCTACATCCCCCAAATTGGAGAATTCAGATGGTTGGAAAAGTGAGACGGCTTCCCTCGAAAGTCTGCAAGAACAGCTCAAAGTCAGTCAGCAGCGGGAAAAGCTCTTCAAGGTAACAAAATGATAACGCATGCGCAATGTGAGGTCTCAGCAGCAACAGGGAGGAGGGACACTGAGGATCTGTCAGTAAGGCTGGGTGGAGAGAGACTGCGCGATACTTTCAGGAAGGATTATTACAGACATTCTGGCACTGATTATCTAAGTAAATACACCAGGCTCATCAGATCTAAGAGATCTATTTAATAATCTATTCACTTTGTAGTGTGAAATCTGGTGTCAGATTTTCTTTGATGGTTGCTCGAAATATAGCTCTTGTAACTTTCTAATTTAACACTTACACGACATGTGCTGACGCTGTACATGTACGGTGCAAGTCGGAAGTAGGATTATGGTGCGGACACACGGGGTGAGCCCGGCCCCATTACCCGGCCCATCCTGGCTGTGTATTACCCATTGGCGCACACATGACGTGATCGCAAGTCGCCAAAGGGGTTTTTATGAAACCAGGGGGTCTGTTGACGACCTCCCTACTTGTCTGGGCTTCAAAGAAGACCAAGATTTTTTACTAAATTCAGGAATGCTGTGGTATTGCCCTAAGGGGACTAACAGGAATAGTGGAAAGTAAAAAAAAAAAAGTTTAAAAAAAAAATATGAAAAAAAAAATCATAAAAGTTCAAATCACCCTCTTTTCTGCCATTAAACTATAGATAATAAAAAAAAACATATTTGGTATTGCCAGAAAAGTCCGATCTATCAAAATATAACCATAATTAACCCGGTAAACCCTGTAAACGAAAAAAAATATACATTTTTTTTGGTCGCTACAATTCCACAAAAAATGCTGTAATAAGTTATCAAAAAGTCACATCTATGCCAAAATTGTATCAATAAAAACGTTGTCTCGCACCATAAAAAATAAGCCATCACACAGCTCCATTGACCGAAAAATAAATGCAATTTTAACATTGTTTTTTAAGAATTGTTTTTACGGCATACATTTTGATATAAAAATGATTTAGCAGTATGATTCTCCTCCTCCGCTGATACCAAACATGTGCAGTTGTGTTGTAAATTTAGTGGTGAAGAAAAATCAGAAGTTTGCAAAAAAAATATATTTTTGGGGGGGTTATTTCACCATATTCTGGGACTCATAACGTTTTTTTTCATCAACACTTGGAATTTTTATCCTGTTTCCCGGAACATAATGCGGTAAAATGAATTGTGTTATTAAGTACAACTCATCCCACAAAAAATCAAGCTGTCATGTGTACAGAAAAATAAAACAATTATGGCTCTGGGAAAAAGGGGACGAAAAAGCAAAGACACAAAAATGGAAATTGGCCGTAACATGAAGGGGTTAATTTGTCTCTCGTAGCTTTCCAGAACGCAGCTTGCTGTCATTGAATGGAAACTCGCGCTTTTTATATCTGAACCTGACATTTAGGCTGGTTTCACATTTGCTTTTTTTTTTGCGTTTTTGCGCAAAAAAAAACAAAAAAAACACATGCGTTTTTTTCCTATACTTAACATTAAAAACGCATGCTTTTTTTGCATGCGTTTTGACGTGTTTTGACGACGCATGCGTATTTTCTCTGTGTTGTGTTGTGTTGAAATGCAACATGTAATAATTTCTAGCGGCGTTTTTTTGCCGCAAAAAAACGCATGCGTTTTTTGCGGCAAAAAAACGTATTGATGTCTATGTAAACGCATGCGTTTTTAAGCACATGCGTTTGCATGCATTTTTAAACGCATGCTTTTTTATATAAAAAAACAAGAATACACACTGATAAGCCACCCCCCAACCCTAACCCTAACCCTAAGGGATCCTAACCCTAACCCTGAGGGTTAGGGTTAGGATCCCTAGGGTTAGGGTTAGGATCCCTAGGGTTAGGGCTAAGGTTAGGGTTTGTGTTAGGGTTAGGGTTAGAGTTTGGGTTTGTGTTAGGGTTAGGGTTTGTGTTAGGGTTAGGGTTAGAGTTTGGGTTAGGGTTAGGATCCCTAGGGTTACTAGGGATCCTAACCCTAACCCTAACACTAGGTATTTCTGTTTATAGTGGGTTTTCTAGTTGATTTTGATGATTGGCAGCTGTCACACACTTCTCATCATGCGTTTCAAAAACGCAAACGCAGGAAAAAATGCATGTAAATGCGTCAAAACGCCGCGTTTGTGTTAAAACATGCAAAAACGCATGCGCCTAAAATACGCCACGTTTAAACGAGTTTTTTCACCAAATGCGTTTGCGTTTAAAACTCTGTGTTTTTAAACGCAAATGTGAAACCAGCCTTAGTCTTTTGGGTGGGGGACAATGGATGTTTCTGTTCGCTGATAATAGAGAATTTTGAAATGATGAGGAAGTAGTCCATCAACTATATTACAAAGCTGTATTTACGGAAAAGTGGAAAAATCCCTTTACGGGTAACCACGCTCAAAGCAGGGAAAGTTCCCACAGGGAAATAGCAATGCACGGAGCTTCATTTTTTGGCCTCTATGTATCACACAGTAGATAACAAACTGCAGAAGGAGCAGACAGGGATTCTGTCAGTGAGTAAAGGCTTATTTCTCTTCTGAACTCCTCTAAGCTGATGTTTGACCTCATGCTTAGCTCAATATTCATTGGGTCAAACACTAACATGGAAGAGAATTAGGAAAAAGAGAAATAAGAAAACAAACTCTGATCCACAACGCACTGACGGACTCGCGGTAACACACAGGAGCTGGAAATGCCAATTGTTACACCAAACTGAACACTATTTTCATCTCACTCAGGTAAATCGATTTCTGTGAATATCTTTGACATATACAGTACACAAGCAACATGTGCCAAAGATATGGCTCAAATATGAGATGAGGTTTACCCAACCTGAGACCCAGCAGTGAAGAACAAATACAGTATTATAATGAGTAAATAAAGTGCAGTGTAAAAGTATAAAGAAACATCAATACAATGAGGATTGGTGATTCCTATGGGGTAGAATATACATTACCGCAAACATGATACATTATTTATACCAAGGCACAGATTTTTCCATATATTCAACTATTATTTCTAAAAAAGACTCTACAAACTTCAGCTCCTATTGTAAACAATAATAAAGTCCCAAGAAAGAGATAAGATGCATTTATCTTCATATCTATTTCTCTTATCTATCTCATATCACCTATACCTCCATTTATCCAGACATTTCATATCTATTATCTATCTATCTATTACCTATATATTATCTATCTATCTAGTATCTATCTATCACCTATCTATTATCTATCTATCTATTATCATCTATCTATCTTTCTATCTATCTATCTACTATCTATCTCTCTATCTATTCATATATTGAAAGCAAAAGGGTGGCACTCACCGTTTCTAAAATCCAGTCTTTATTGTGAAAAATTAAAACATCTTCAGCAGGGGGGTAGAACGGGGAAAAAAATCAGATGATGGCCGTTTCGTGCTCCTTTGCGCTTCTACAGGTCCTGAAGTGTAAGGGAGCACGAAACGGCTGTCGGCCATTTTTTTCTTTCCGTTCTACCCCCCCAGCTGAAGATGTTTTAATTTGTTACAATAAAGATTGGATTTTAGAAACAGTGAGTGCCACCCTTTTGCTCTTCAGTATATGGATTTATGCAATTGTTTACATGGGTTGGCACCCGTGAATCCAAAAGGGAAGTGTATTTGACGTGGTAATCACACGCAGTGGATATTTGGGCTCAGGTGTTGCAGCGGTGCAGGATTGTTTCCTCTATAGTTACATAGTTACATAGTTATTAAGGTTGAAGGAAGACTATAAGTCCATCTAGTTCAACCCATAGCCTAACCTAACATGCCCTAACATGTTGATCCAGAGGAAGGCAAAAAAAAAAACCCATGTAGCAAAGAGTAAGCTCCACATTGGGGAAAAAAATTCCTTCCCGACTCCACATACGGCAATCAGACTAGTTCCCTAGATCAACGCCCTATCAAGGAATCTAGTGTATATACCCTGTAACATTATACTTTTCAAGAAAGGCATCCAGTCCCCTCTTAAATTTAAGTAACGAATCACTCATTACAACATCATACGGCAGAGAGTTCCATAGTCTCACTGCTCTTACAGTAAAGAACCCGCATCTGTTATTATGCTTAAACCTTTTTTCCTCCAGTCGTAGAGGATGCCCCCTTGTCCCTGTCTCAGGTCTATGATTAAAAAGATCAGATATAGTATTGATTCTATTATCTATCTATGTATCCATCCATCTATCTATCTATCTATTATCTATCTATCCTCTACCTATCTATTATCTATCTATCTACCTATTATCTATCTATCTATCTATCATCTATTTATCTATCTATCTATTATATCTGACAGTTTCCTGTACTCCGGTTAGAGTTTGGTCACACATTCAGTTAGTTTACAGTTTATTTGATGCTGATGTATATAGATTGTGTGTATATATATATATATATAGTTAAGCTAAGAGCAATAAGACCCCGCGTTTCCCGCCAGGCGCCGGCAGTGCCGCAGTCTGGCTCTGCATATACAGCAGGTTTCATGACATTTGCTTATCGATGCCACATGTTCTATTCCAGGATCAGCTGGATATAGAAAAACTTCATGTCTTGAAATTGGAAGGAGATTGTGAGATGTTGGAGTCTGATCTTGCCAGTAAGAACGAAAAAATTCAATATCTAACAAAGTCATTAAAGGAAGCCAGAGAGATGAAGGAGAGACCGGAGCAGAGAGCAATCCTGGACTCTGAAGTGAGTACAGCAGGAAGATCTCCTTGTCTAGGGCGAGGGATATGGCACAGACGCCTGATGTATTCTTCCGGTTGCTGTGTATCGGTGATCGCCGCCTTCCTATGATCGGCATGTAATCTGCCGGCTGTCACCGTCCGGTCTTCGGGTATGCATGGATCAGCCACTAGGAGATGATCTAACACTGCGGACTGTGGATTCCATTTATCAGTATTTATTTCCATGAAACCTCCCTAATTATCCCCAGCTCCTGTACATATCTGGGTCCTTCTCGTTTCAATGAATATTAACATTTCCCCTCATTAGCGTGGCTCACCCCAATATCAGTGGCTGGGAACATAATATGATCAGGTTGTACAAGGCAGCGTGCACAAGGGTACGGATTTAGGTTTCTGTCATTTTACGAAATTTTTGGGTTCATGCTGAGATTTCACATACTCCACCGTATGCGATGCCCATGGGTCTCTAATACTGGCCCAAAAACCTCTGTGCGCAGCCCTGAAGGCTCCTTGTCCTCCACGATATTGTGTGAATGGGCGCTGATAGGCATCATCTGCATCGACAATTCTCTGTTATTTTGGCCTCTATCATTGACAGGTGTGGAAAACCTTCAAGAAAACCAGTCTCTACCCCAAAATATCTACTTTCTACCTGGTGTAAATGCCGCTGTTCTCCTGAATCCGACATTGTTTTTCTTTTGTTCCTGCGCCTCTCAATTCCTGAGATATGAACCTTTCTCCGCTGTATATGAGTATTTTTTTAGACTAATGGGTGTGGTCACCAACTCTTCTTAGTGGGCGTCTTCTTTGTGACCACACCCACTTGGCTAACAAGACTAGATTTATATACCAGAAAGATGGGGCCATATCAGCGCTGGCTGAGGATAACGTACAATGAAGCAAAGAGCACTAACGTGTTTCGAACACTCGGCATTTTTATCCTCAAAATGTGAGAGTCTCGTCTAATTTACTGCTTCAATGTATCAAGTGGATTTTAAAGACCTTTTTTAAATGAAGATTTTTAGAACGTTGATAGACAAAGTTGTACCCCCCCAGCGCACACACACACCCACCCTGCCATTCTTCATAGAGTGCCCAAATAACACAGTCATAACCGTACTGTGCTGCCTTTTCTATAGGCTTCTTCATAGAGGCGACACCTGCAGATTATAGGTATCCAGACTGTGAAGACCTGTGGCATCTCATCAGTAATGACAGTTATAAAGCGATCCTGAACATTATTCACACTTGTCTCTGTGCTTTTGTCTATTTTTATTTTTCACTAGATGAGAAATTCGAACACAGTGGAAAATCCTTCTGCAGCGCTCAATGACAATGCCAGGTACAGTATTACTGTCTGCTGCTATATATACACTGTCAAATGGTATATATACATAAGTCACATGTAGAATACTGTACTATCTAATATTTAAGCATATGGAGCACATATGTGAATCTCTGGCCCACATGGTGGTTTTATTTGGCCAGCGACACCAGAACCACCACTCCTATGTAGGTCCATTATTCTTTATGGAAGACTATATGGGGCCCATTATCCTGTACGGAGGAGTATGTGGGGCCTATTATACTGTATGGAGGACTTTATGAGGCATATTATTCTGTACGGATGACTGTGTGGGCCTATTATACTGTATGGAGGACTATGTGGGGCCTATTATACTGTATGGAGGACTATGTAGGGCCTATTATACTGTATGGAGGACTATATGGGGCCCATTATTCTGTACGGATGACTATGTGGGGTATATTATACTATATGGAGGATTATGTGAGGCCCATTCTGTACGGATAACTATTTGGGGCCTATTATACTGTATGGAGGACTATGTAGGGCCTATTATACTGTATGGAGGACTATGTAGTACCTATTATTCTGTATGGAGGACTGTATGGGGCCCATTATTCTGTACGGATAACTATGTGGGGCCTATTATACTATATGGAGGATTATGTGAGGCCCATTCTGTACGGATAACTATTTGGGGCCTATTATACTGTATGGAGGACTATGTAGGGCCTATTATACTGTATGGAGGACTATGTAGGACCTATTATACTGTATGGAGGACTGTATGGGGCCCATTATTCTGTACGGATAACTATGTGGGGCCTATCTGGATTATGTGGGGCCCATTATTCTGCATGGATGACTATGTGGGGCCTATTATACTGTATGAAGGACTATGTAGGACCTATTATACTGTATGGAGGACTATGTGAGGGCCATTATTCTGTACGGAGGACTATATGGGGTCAATTATTCTGTATGCAGGTTGTCCCACGACTTTGTCCAAGTTTTTCATTTTGGCCTTCTGTGTGTTTGACATCCCTGATCTATACGAAAACAAATAGGTCCAGACCCCTATGATTAGGTGCTTATGAGAGGTCATATTAATATTCCCACAATATAATTTGTCAGAACACAAAAGACCATCACCGTGAGAGTTAAAACTGATTTGTCATCAGATTTAACAATACAAACATCATACATTGTTGAATAGATCTCTTAGACCTGATGATGCTGGTGTAAATACATATAAAATACATATTAAAATGGTTGTATAATCTTTTTTTAAGATGACACTCAATCTCTGCCCACCTAACCTGATTGACAGATCTCCAGTGTTTCTCCTCCCTGCCGAGATCTCACACTTCTCAGTACAAGCCGCAGTTGTCGGACTGGGTGGGAGGAGCTTCCTCATTCTATAATAAAGTATAATCCTAGACAATCCCTTAAAATGTTTGCTTCCTGAGAAATATTCATGGGAGACAATTTTACAAGCTACTTGTGAGCTTTGCTGATGTATACAAGGCATCTGAATGTAATTATTCCCATTGATTCTCTATACAAGACCCTGCTGTATTTGCAGTAATCTATAAACGCAGGTCCACTAAGCAAGAACCAATATTCTATGTGTTTGAATTCATTTCTTCATCATTTTCCGAGAATTCTGTCCTTGTTAGGCCGGCGTCACACACAGCGTAAAACAATACGGTCCGTATATTACGGCCGTAATACGCTGAAAAGTCCCGAAAATAGTGGTCCGTAGCTCCTCCATAGGCAGGGTGTGTCAGCGTTTTTTGCGCATGGCATCCTCCGTATGTAATCCGTATGGCATCCGTACTGCGTGGTTTTCTCGCAGGCTTGCAAAACCAACATACCGCTATAGAAGTGATCCATGTGTCCCAAAAAAAAAAAAATATATATATATATATACTGTCTATATATATATATATATATATATATATATATATATATATATATATATATATATATATATATATATGTCAGTAGACACATATATGTATATATATTAATATTTATTCCAGCGCTATACAGCTTGAAAGCCGGTAATTCAATTACCGGCTTTTTCTTTCTCCTTCCTAAACCCGACATGATTTGAGACATGGTTTACATACAGTAAACCATGTCTTCTCTCCATTTTTTTTGCAGATTCCACACTACTAATGTTAGTAGAGTGTATATGCAAAATTTGGCCGTTCTTTCTACTAAATTTAAAGGGTTAAATGGCGGAAAAAATTGGCGTGGGCTCCCGCGCAATTTTCTCCGCCAGAGTAGTAAAGCCAGTGACTGAGGGCAGATATTAATAGCCTGGAGAGGGACCACGGTTATTGGCCCCCCCCTGGCTAAAAACACCTGCCCCCAGCCACCCCATGTCTCAAATCATGTCGGGTTTTAGGAAGGAGTAAGAAAAAGCCGGTAATTGAATTACCGGCTTTCAAGCTGTATAGCGCTGGAAGAAATATTAATATATATACATATATGTGTCTCACTGACATATATATATATATATATACCTATTCTATGTGTACACATTTATTCTACCTATTCTATTGTAAGCTGTCAGTGTGATTTTACTGTACACCGCACTGAATTGCCGGCTTTTCTCTCTAACACCGCTGCGTATTTCTCGCAAGTCACACTGCTTGTCCGTGTGTTATCCGTATTTTTCACGCTTCCATAGACTTTCATTGGCGTATTTCTTGCGCAGTATGGTGACAAACGCAGCATGCTGCGATTTTGTACGGCCGTAGAAAGCCGTATAATACTGATCAGTAAAATACGGCAGATAGGAGCAGGGGCATAGAGAATAATTGTGCCGTATATTTTGCAAGTTTTACGGACGTAGTTTCTGCGCTCTTACGTCCGTAAAACTCGCAAGTGTGACGCCGGCCTTATACTGAACTGATACATGACACCAAAAGATGACTGATTCGATTCTGAGGAAGGACCATGTCCAACAACTTTGTCAGAACTCCATGCTAGCATTACTCCATTGATTAGCCTCTAAGTTGCGCCAGGTTAGAAAATCAAGAGTACCCGAGATCATTCACAGGACTCCAGCGCGGCGATCACAGAATTCCTGGGAACCGATTCGCTCATCTCTAGTGACAATTGATTTACATTCTCTGCCAGCAAGCAGAATTCTTCAAAATTTCTACAAAATTGTTGCAAAAATAAAATAAAAAAAAAGTCCACGTTTATGAACCAATTTGGGGCATAAACTGCCCTTAAAAAAGTTGCACATCAAGATGTGTTCCAACTTTGGCATGTGGAGTGAAAAATTTAAATTTTCTTGTGCAAAGTTTAAAAATGCAAAAAAAAAATATTGGGTATTGTCTTTTAGAAGCAGCAATGTCCTCAACATCTAAAATAGAAATCTGAAAATCAAAGTCACAAAATGGTGCAAACTATTTTCCAAATATAAACCTGTTCATAGCAAACATGTGATTCAATTTTATTTTTATATTTTACTTTTTAGAAACACCATAATGTGTCAAACATATTAAGAGGCGTGCGACTTTATTGCTTTGGCACAATTCATTCCAACAAACCGTAAAGTGAAATGCCAGTCGTAATAAATCTGCCCCAAAATCTGATAGAAAGTCTCATTCTAAATTCAGACTTGTTACCGTAAAGATGGAAAACCTGATCCGTTGCCGTCAACTACAGTAAAAAAAAATAATTAAAATTAAAACCCAAAAATGGGTGTTAAGTGCAGATTTGTTTTTTTTTATTGCATATTTAATTTTTCCCCTACATCATGTATCCATTTTTCCTTAGACGAAAAGCTTTAATTAACTGCAGTGACAGAACATCCGCCATCATTAACATTCAGATACTTTTTCCTTTCCAGTTGGGTTCTTTGTAGCTAGATTGCATATGTTCAGACACATCAGTGTTCCGCAGATTCCTCTGGCTTTTATTAGCATATTGTGTCTTCATATTCCATAATTAGCGTTCCCCAGTAATGAGTTTGGCACTAACCAGCCACTGGTAACACTAATTAGTCCGTCCATTAATACTTTACTAGTTTTTTTTATAGTTTTTCATTAGCATTCCCTAGTATTAGTTGTTAAGTGTAGTCCTTTGCTTTTTGTAAGCATTTATTAACACTTTACTCCATTTTCTTAACAGTTCGTAGCATCTGCTGGTTATATTTGCAAGCATTTATTAATAATCATGTCATCCATAATTAGTTTCCATTAATGTGTGCGCTTTATTCTTACATTCATATTTATCCACTTGAATAAATATCATTAACACTATTTCCTCTCGTAAGGTTGAGCACTTGATTACTACACATTCATTTTTCCTTTATTAAAGGGAACCTGTCACCCCGTTTTTTGAGATTGAGCTATAAATACTGTTAAATAGGGCCTGCGCTGTGTGTTCCTATAGCGTATGTAGTGTACCCCGATTCCCCACCTATGCTGAGAAATAACTTACCAAAGTCGCCGTTTTCGCCTGTCAATCAGGCTGGTCAGGTCGGGAGGGCGTGGTGACATCGCTGGTTCTTCCTCAGCTTTACGTTGGTGGCGTAGTGGCGTAGTGGTGAACAAGCAGCGCGCGATCTGCGCTGTAATCCCTTGCATCTGTGGGGGCGGCCATCTTCCTGGGGCCGCGCGTGCGCAGATCGAGTGCTCTGCTGCACGGGGCTTCAGGAAAATGGCCGCGGGATGCCGCGCGTGCGCATTAGAGATCGCGGCGGCCATTTTCCCAAAGCCGAGATGCAAACTCGGCTTTGGGAAAATGGCCGCCGCGATCTCTAATGCGCACGCGCGGCATCCCGCGGCCATTTTCCTGAAGCCCCGTGCAGCAGAGCACTCGATCTGCGCACGCGCGGCCCCAGGAAGATGGCCGCCCCCACCGATGCAAGGGATTACAGCGCAGATCGCGCGCTGCTTGTTCACCACTACGCCACCAACGTAAAGCTGAGGAAGAACCAGCGATGTCACCACGCCCTCCCGACCTGACCAGCCTGATTGACAGGCGAAAACGGCGACTTTGGTAAGTTATTTCTCAGCATAGGTGGGGAATCGGAGTACACTACATACACTATAGGAACACACAGCGCAGGCCCTATTTAACAGTATTTATAGCTCAATCTCAAAAAACGGGGTGACAGGTTCCCTTTAATGTGAATCTCCACCTTTTATCACCTTGTTGTTTTCAGGTTCCAACATTCATTTTCTTATTTGCTTTTACAGATTTCAGAGTTTTTTTCCTCCAATACAAAACGCAAAATTCCCTGTGCAGAATATCTGACAATTTCGGCTGCTTGTAGCCACCAATAGAGGGAGCATAGGAGCTTACTGCATACAGCCCATACACTGAACTCAGAAATAAAACCATATGCGGTGAGCGCCACTTAGTGGAAGGTGCAGGTAGCCGGTGATATCTATCTATATAATCGTCTAAGGGGTACTTCCGTCTGTCTGTCTGTAACGGAAATCCCTCGTCTCAGCGACAGGCTTAGTCTGGCCGCGAATTGGCCCCTCCCTACTCTCCTCCAGTCAGTGCCCCCTCCCTACTCCCCTCCAGTCAGCGTCAGTGTGTCACCCCATCCCGGACCAACTATTAATGCAGCATCAATAGTAAAAAGATATAATGTTAAAAATAATTAAAAAAAATAAAAAATTGTGCTATTCTCACCTTCCGACGTCCACCGATGCGTGCGATGCTGTCGCCAGCTTCTTTTCCCAGTGATGCATTGCGAAATTACCAAGATGACTTAGCGGTCTCGCGAGACTGCTAAGTCATCTGGGTAATTTTGCAATGCATCACTGGGAACGGAAGCTGGTGGCAGTGGGCTGTGCTATATATTACGTGGCTGCTATATACTACATGGCTGTCTGTGTTGCGTGGGCTGTGCTATATACTATGTGGCCTGTGTTATATACTGCGTTGGCTGTGCTATATATTACGTGGGCTGTGTTATATACTGCGTGGGCAGTTTTATATACTGCATGGGCTGGGTTATATACTACGTGGGCTGTGTTATATACTGCATGGTCAGTGTTATATACTACGTGGGCAGTGTTAAATACTACGTGGCCTGTGTTATATACTGTGTGGGCTGTGTTATATACTGCGTGGTGTTATGAACAGGTGATTCAGAACCACAATGGACCTAGTGGTTAAGAGCACACAAAGTGACCTGATAGTTACTAACATAGGACGAGCTCTGTGACGTGGGAACTCTGCTGACCGCAATCCCTAATCCTATCATACCACACTAGAGGTAGCCGTGGATTGCTCCTAACGCTCCCTATGCAACTCGGCACAGCCTGAGAAACTAGCTAGCCCTGAAGATAGAAAAATAAGCCTACCTTGCCTCAGAGAAATTCCCCAAAGGAAAAGGCAGCCCCCCACATATAATGACTGTGAGTTAAGATGAAAATACAAACACAGAGATGAAATAGATTTAGCAAAGTGAGGCCCGACTTACTGAATAGACCGAGAATAGGAAAGATAGCTTTGCAGTCAGCACAAAAACCTACAAACAACCACACAGAGGGGGCAAAAAGACCCTCCGCACCGACTAACGGTACGGAGGTGCTCCCTCTGCGTCTCAGAGCTTCCAGCAAGCAAGAAAAACCAATATAGCAAGCTGGACAGAAAATATAGCAAACAAAAGTAACACAAGCAAAACTTAGCTTATGCAGGGCAGACAGGCCACAAGAACGATCCAGGAGAAAGCAAGACCAATACTGGAACATTGACTGGAGGCCAGGAACAAAGAACTAGGTGGAGTTAAATAGAGCAGCACCTAACGACTTAACCTCGTCACCTGAGGAAGGAAACTCAGAAGCCGCAGCCCCACTCACATCCACCAGAGGAAGCTCATAGACAGAACCAGCCGAAGTACCACTCATGACCACAGGAGGGAGCTTGACCACAGAATTCACAACAGCGTGGGCTGTGTTATATACTGCGTGGGCAGTGTTATATACTACGTGGGCTGTGTTATATACTGCGTGGGCTGTGTTATATACTGCGTGGGCTGTGTTATATACTGCGTGGGCATTGTTATATACTACTTGGACTGTTTTATATATTGCGTGGGCTGTGCTATTTATTACTTGGCCTGTGCTATATACTATGTGGCTGCTATATACTACGTGGCTGTGCTATATACTACGTGGCTGTCTGTGTACGTGGGCTGTGCTATATACTATGTGGCTGCTATATACTACGTGGCTGTGCTATATACTACATGGCTGTGTTATATACTACATGGTTGTGTTATATACTGCGTGGCTGTGTTATATACTATGTGGCTGTGTTATATACTACGTGGCTGTGTTATATACTACGTGGCTGTGCTATATACTACGTGGCTGTGCTATATACTACGTGACTGCTAAGCGCGACGTACATACATGTTCTAGAATACTCGATGTGTTAGAATCAGGCCACCATCTAGTATTATGAGATTACTAAGCACAATAAAGGCTAAAACTGATATTTTAATGAATATACTGAAGGGAACCTGTCACTAGTTTTATTCCTTATAAACCATGCCCATCCCCCTTTACACCATGTAAATGGGTTTCCTTCCTATAAATTCATAGGTGCCCCTGCATACCCCCAAAAAAGTCTTATTTATGCCTCTTCCCTGCATGTAAATAGCACAGTCCGTTCCAATGGGTGTCTCCAGATCATGAGTGACGCCCTAGTCCCTTCAAACACCACCTCTTCCATCTTGATAGAAGTGGATGAAGTCTTTTACGTCATCGCACAACGCTCAAAGTCTCGCGCCTGCGTCAGTCTCTGATTCCACTGCGCAGGTGCGAGACCTCAACCACTGTGACCACACCGTGCAATTTGCTTTCGGCACGGGTCATGAATAAAAGACTTTTTCTAAAGTATTAAAGGGCACTTGTTATCTTTAGAAAGGGGTTGACAGAGTCCCACTTGCATGCGGTAAAAGGTGATGCGCATAGTTTATAAGGTCCTCATGTAAAAAGCGTTCTCAGGAGCTGAGCCCGCCCCATATGGCTGTATTACACAGCCGGCATCTGCCTGTAACAGCAGCAATCGGAGCCTGCGCCAATCACTGCTGTTTAACTCTTGAAGTGCTGCTGTCAATCACTGTCAGCAACCTTTGAGTTGTCATGGCAGTCAGGACCCTGCAGAAGGTTCTCCACGGCTGCCATCTTAGTCCTCTTGTGAAGTCCAGTCCATCACAGTATACAGGGAATTTTCCCAGAGAAGTTGGTTTGATGCCAATTAGTTCACCACAAATAGAAACTAATGGAAAGCCTCCAATTGCCGCAAGAAGCATATAGCACTCTGGTCTCCTAGGGCTACATACAGCCCCTTTAAAGCATTTTTGTGCAAACCCAACCTTAGCTATGCCAAAATTACCTCCGCACACCAACACATACTTTGTGTTAGTATGTGAAAAAATGTGGAAAAGTTCACAGGGTATGAATACTTTTTCAAGACACTGTATAGCTGTGGATAAACGGGTGGTAATTGTTCTTCACTGCTTTGCTGTCTCGCACATCTGTACAGTTTATTCAGTGTTTAATGCCTTTCTCTCCTAGACTTTATTACAAAGCTGTGAGCTGTGACGTTCTCTCACTATCCAGATTCACTTTTAAATTTCTGCTGCATTCCCTGCCTTGGCTTTTACACAGGCTATGATAATGCTTTCTGATTGGCTGTGCTATACCATGTGATGCGATAACTGCAAAGCATTAGAGAAAAGACTAGTGGGGTACCGCAGGGGTCAGTATTGGGACCTGTTCTCTTCAACATATTCATTAATGATCTGGTAGAAGGTTTACACAGTAAAATATCGATATTTGCAGATGATACAAAACTATGTAAAGCAGTTAATACAAGAGAAGATAGTATTCTGCTACAGATGGATCTGGATAAGTTGGAAACTTGGGCTGAAAGGTGGCAGATGAGGTTTAACAATGATAAATGTAAGGTTATACACATGGGAAGAGGGAATCAATATCACCATTACACACTGAACGGGAAACCACTGGGTAAATCTGACAGGGAGAAGGACTTGGGGATCCTAGTTAATGATAAACTTACCTGGAGCAGCCAGTGCCAGGCAGCAGCTGCCAAGGCAAACAGGATCATGGGGTGCATTAAAAGAGGTCTGGATACACATGATGAGAGCATTATACTGCCTCTGTACAAATCCCTAGTTAGACCGCACATGGAGTACTGTGTCCAGTTTTGGGCACCGGTGCTCAGGAAGGATATAATGGAACTAGAGAGAGTACAAAGGAGGGCAACAAAATTAATAAAGGGGATGGGAGAACTACAATACCCAGATAGATTAGCGAAATTAGGATTATTTAGTCTAGAAAAAAGACGACTGAGGGGCGATCTAATAACCATGTATAAGTATATAAGGGGACAATACAAATATCTCGCTGAGGATCTGTTTATACCAAGGAAGGTGACGGGCACAAGGGGGCATTCTTTGCGTCTGGAGGAGAGAAGGTTTTTCCACCAACATAGAAGAGGATTCTTTACTGTTAGGGCAGTGAGAATCTGGAATTGCTTGCCTGAGGAGGTGGTGATGGCGAACTCAGTCGAGGGGTTCAAGAGAGGCCTGGATGTCTTCCTGGAGCAGAACAATATTGTATCATACAATTATTAGGTTCTGTAGAAGGACGTAGATCTGGGTATTTATTATGATGGAATATAGGCTGAACTGGATGGACAAATGTATTTTTTCGGCCTTACTAACTATGTTACTATGTTACTACCCAGCCGTACCCAAGGTCACATGATCCTCATCCGGCTGACGCAATCTAATGCATGGTGTGAGATGGCGGCGAATGAGGCAAATTGCAGACTGTTAACATGCGGGTTAAACGAATTTCTAAAACTTCAACACAATTTTAATTCGCATTGAATCAATTTGCTCATTCCACTAAAATTTCACAATTATAGAATTAAGAGATTTTGGAAATATATGACATGACTTATATCACAGTGTAATCGTGTATAGTCTTTATTGACTGCTTTAATCCTTCAGGGGGCTTCAGTGCTGACATTTCCCAGTATTCCTCGTTAGCTCGCTCTGGTTAGTTACATTTTGGGTTGTATTGTTTTTAGATCGAACAACAATGTGAATTAGAAAAATAAATGTTTCGCATATTACCAGCTCAGCTGTTAGGGATGTGTCTGCTCCCAAGCTCCTCAACTATTTCTAATAACAAGCTGAACTGTGAGTGCAGCTCCTGAGCATAATACAGGCAGCAAGTCAGGATGAATACACCATCAGTAAAGCAATGTATATGGAAAGTTTTTCAACTTTCAAGGTAGATGGCATCCATTGAGAATTCCGTTATCTGATTATCTAAATTGTTATATTTCCAATGTAATTATGGACAAAGGGCATCTTTTACTTTCAGTCTTCTGTTTAGTTTCTCTCCACAGTTTTCTCTATTGGTATTTTGTGGGATTTTGTTTTGTTTTCGTAGCTTGTAACTCTCCAACAGTGACGGGTTATAAGTTAATTCTCCGAGGAGATTTGTAAGTCGCAGATCTGTGTATTTCCATCGCTGCCTCTGAATGATTCTCAGTGAAATGTTCTACACGCAGGCTAGGTGTTGAACGGATTTTCTCCGATCTAAAGGAAGAATTCAGTCGGATTTGCAAGTTAACGAGGGAACAAAGCAGCCAACTGAATACATTTCTTACGAAGAAGGAAACGGCATCTGGTAATGGTAGGATGTGTTTTACATTTTACTGGGATTGAAATGCATTTATTCCAGCTCCGGTGATGTAATATGTAACACTTCCATACATACTGCAAGCGCTACAGCCCGCAATAGGCAAGTCAGCTGCCGGAGCACAATGTATGGCTTCATGGATGGAGAGGTTAATGATGTGTGCAGTAAAGTGCATGCAAAATTATCCCTGCGTGTATATATGTATACATTATATATATATAGACTGTATGTGTATGTGTGTGTTCTGTGTAGATATATGTATGGCGCGGGGAGTTTATGTGTCTACATATATATCTATACGCACACACATGTGAGTGTACTGTATATATGTCTATATAAATATTATTTTTCTGTATATACCTATATATATATATATGTAAACATTTGCATATATTCCATTTATGATTAATGGACTTTACAATACATATATTATATATATATATATATATATATATATATATAAAGTGTGTGTGTGTGTGTGTGTGTATATATATATATTTATACATGTACACACATATATATATATATATATATATATATATATATATATATATATATATATATTACACACATATATACACACACACATATATCCATGTATTTATATATAATGTTAATATAGGCTAGCCTGTGGCAATTGATGATTTCCTTTTTCTTCCTTTTACAATATTCTTGTAATATAATTTAGAGATTCATGTAGGTGATATTACCCAAAAGCCTACTCTTTCAGTATTTATTATTATTATTATTAGGTACCAAAATCTCCTTCTACTGTATACGGTAATAATATTCTAGAAGGTGAACTATAGTTCGCTTGGTGCGCTCTATAGTTTTCTATCAGGACACCAGAGTCTGCTCCTCCTGTCTTATAGTTTTCTATCAGGACACCAGAGTCTGCTCCTCCTGCCTTATAGTTTTCTATCAGGACACCAGAGTCTGCTCCTCCTGCCTTATAGTTTTCTATCAGGACACCAGAGTCTGCTCCTCCTGTCTTATAGTTTTCTATCAGGACACCAGAGTCTGCTCCTCCTGTCTTATAGTTTTCTATCAGGACACCAGAGTCTGCTCCTCCTGCCTTATAGTTTTCCATCAGGACACCAGAGTCTGCTCCTCCTGTCTTATAGTTTTCTATCAGGACACCAAAGTCTGCTCCTCCTGCCTTATAGTTTTCTATCAGGACACCAGAGTCTGCTCCTCCTGTCTTATAGTTTTCCATCAGGACACCAGAGTCTGCTCCTCCTGTCTTATAGTTTTCTATCAGGACACCAGAGTCTGCTCCTCCTGCCTTATAGTTTTCTATCAAGACACCGGAGTCTGCTCCTCCTGCCTTATAGTTTTCCATCAGGACACCAAAGTCTGCTCCTCCTGTCTTATAGTTTTCTATCAGGACACCAGAGTCTGCTCCTCCTGCCTTATAGTTTTCTATCAGGACACCAAAGTCTGCTCCTCCTGTCTTATAGTTTTCTATCAGGACACCAGAGTCTGCTCCTCCTGCCTTATAGTTTTCTATCAGGACACCAGAGTCTGCTCCTCCTGTCTTATAGTTTTCCATCAGGACACCAGAGTCTGCTCCTCCTGTCTTATAGTTTTCTATCAGGACACCAGAGTCTGCTCCTCCTGCCTTATAGTTTTCCATCAGGACACCAGAGTCTGCTCCTCCTGTCTTATAGTTTTCTATCAGGACACCAAAGTCTGCTCCTCCTGTCTTATAGTTTTCCATCAGGACACCAGAGTCTGCTCCTCCTGTCTTATAGTTTTCTATCAGGACACCAGAGTCTGCTCCTCCTGTCTTATAGTTTTCCATCAGGACACCAGAGTCTGCTCCTCCTGTCTTATAGTTTTCTATCAGGACACCAGAGTCTGCTCCTCCTGTCTTATAGTTTTCTATCAGGACACCAGAGTCTGCTCCTCCTGCCTTATAGTTTTCTATCAGGACACCAGAGTCTGCTCCTCCTGCCTTATAGTTTTCTATCAGGACACCAGAGTCTGCTCCTCCTGTCTTATAGTTTTCTATCAGGACACCAGAGTCTGCTCCTCCTGCCTTATAGTTTTCTATCAGGACACCGGAGTCTGCTCCTCCTGCCTTATAGTTTTCTATCAGGACACCAGAGTCTGCTCCTCCTGCCTTATAGTTTTCTATCAGGACACCAGAGTCTGCTCCTCCTGTCTTATAGTTTTCTATCAGGACACCAGAGTCTGCTCCTCCTGCCTTATAGTTTTCTATCAGGACACCAGAGTCTGCTCCTCCTGCCTTATAGTTTTCTATCAGGACACCAGAGTCTGCTCCTCCTGTCTTATAGTTTTCTATCAGGACACCAGAGTCTGCTCCTCCTGCCTTATAGTTTTCTATCAGGACACCAGAGTCTGCTCCTCCTGTCTTATAGTTTTCCATCAGGACACCAGAGTCTGCTCCTCCTGTCTTATAGTTTTCTATCAGGACACCAGAGTCTGCTCCTCCTGTCTTATAGTTTTCTATCAGGACACCAGAGTCTGCTCCTCCTGTCTTATAGTTTTCCATCAGGACACCAGAGTCTGCTCCTCCTGTCTTATAGTTTTCTATCAGGACACCAGAGTCTGCTCCTCCTGTCTTATAGTTTTCTATCAGGACACCAGAGTCTGCTCCTCCTGCCTTATAGTTTTCTATCAGGACACCAGAGTCTGCTCCTCCTGCCTTATAGTTTTCTATCAGGACACCAGAGTCTGCTCCTCCTGCCTTATAGTTTTCTATCAGGACACCAGAGTCTGCTCCTCCTGTCTTATAGTTTTCTATCAGGACACCGGAGTCTGCTCCTCCTGCCTTATAGTTTTCTATCAGGACACCAGAGTCTGCTCCTCCTGTCTTATAGTTTTCCATCAGGACACCAGAGTCTGCTCCTCCTGTCTTATAGTTTTCCATCAGGACACCAGAGTCTGCTCCTCCTGTCTTATAGTTTTCTATCAGGACACCAGAGTCTGCTCCTCCTGTCTTATAGTTTTCCATCAGGACACCAGAGTCTGCTCCTCCTGTCTTATAGTTTTCCATCAGGACACCAGAGTCTGCTCCTCCTGTCTTATAGTTTTCTATCAGGACACCGGAGTCTGCTCCTCCTGTCTTATAGTTTTCTATCAGGACACCGGTTTCTGCTCCTCCTGTCTTATAGTTTTCCATCAGGACACCAGAGTCTGCTCCTCCTGTCTTATAGTTTTCTATCAGGACACCAAAGTCTGCTCCTCCTGTCTTATAGTTTTCTATCAGGACACCAGAGTCTGCTCCTCCTGCCTTATAGTTTTCTATCAGGACACCAGAGTCTGCTCCTCCTGCCTTATAGTTTTCTATCAGGACACCAGAGTCTGCTCCTCCTGCCTTATAGTTTTCTATCAGGACACCAGAGTCTACTCCTCCTGCCTTATAGTGATATACCTTTAGTGAATCCCCCCATTGTGAAGTTGATATGATTATAGCGGAAGCATCAAATGTTGTAAAAAGGATTTACTTAAATTTAAAGGGGTTGTATCACCAGGCACATGTAGGAGGCCCTTAAAGAGAAAGTGTTGAACCAATTGCCCCTAATTTCAGCAGCAGTATTTGTTAATGAGGGCCTCGTTGCATTAGTGGATACCCTTAACCTGTCACCAGATCATCAGTGTCCAGTTTTTGCTCCTATGTTATTCCCATTGCGCCACTGATTAATCCATTTTTATTCTTTTTAAATCCGCTGTACAGTACAAGTGATATGGACCTTTTTATTTAGTGCAAATTGTTATGATCATTTCCATGGGTGCATGGCTCACGTGAATATCTGTGGGGGTGTCTTTAAGTTCCTCTGTATTATTACCCTGCGAGCTACGTCCCCTTTGTAAAGACCATAAACATTAGCATTAAATAAAAAGGTGCATATCTTTGGAACCATATGGGGAATTTAAAAAAATATATATATAAAAATGTGGAATATTCGTGGGATCAATGGGAATAAAATAAAAGCAACATTTGGCCATTTTTGACCTGGTAACAGGTCCTCTTTAACTAATTAGAACTGTTAAGGGGGATTGCAAACAAGTGTCATCATAAAATGAAAAAAGGGCAGTTGAAGCACCCATTGCGGTACCCCTGGCACTGAATTAAAACGTTGCATTACATACAGTAAACATTAATATTACTGTAAGAATAGGTATATGAATTGTTTGCCTACAAGTTGCACATGGGTAAAAGGCCTTTCTGCCTCATTGTAGATATATATGCCAGCCGAGAACATTAATGGTACAGATAAGCAAAGCTCCGGACACATACATTAAATACACAGACCCCCATTCATAGGCCTTTTAACTACCAGACTGAGCTATTGCATACAATGAGAACCAATCTTGTTTTTTCCATGTGTTTTTATTATTATTATTATTATTATTATTATTATTATACCATAGAAGAGAGTGAAGGGTGACCAGAGGCTTTTAGAGCCATGAACTGAAAAGGGATGACTACTATAGAGTGTAGTTATAACGCCTGTCATTATGAAGATCGGCTCTGGAGCGCAAACTGCTCTACTTTATAGTCAAATATTACAGGAATGCTCAGAGGCTCAAGTACCATTTATAATATTGGGTTGGAGATGCACTTTAAATATTTGTATCCATTGCCTACAATATCTTTTAGGTGCTCAGCTGCAGTTTTCCATGCCGGTTCAGTGCACTGAGGAAGAGAACGAGGAAGCGCAAAGTCTACATAAACCAAAGAATAAAACCATGAGATTCCGATTTCCACCAATTACTCCTCGTGGTCTGGGATCGGATGATGAACTGATCGTCTCCGTGGAGTCTTTGTCCAACCTGAGCATTAAGTTTCCTCCGAGTTCTGACGAATCTGATTTTTTGGAGAGCTCTCCTGGAAAACCACCGATTTTTCCCTCAACTGCAGAGCAGAAATCGAATCCCAACAAGCAACTTCCTGACGCTACTCTAAAGAATTTGAGCACCGCCCGATCCAGTCCGCCATATTCTCCTCGTTCACCAAAGACTGCCTGCCATCAAGGACTCCATGCCAATTATAGGGGCAGTGTTTTACCAACAGATGAGGACAGTGGCCTAATTTTGGCAGCCAATAGCTCTGGGGATGATTGCAAAAACTCTTTCCATATTCCAGATACTCCAGATGTGGATAAATGTACAGAGATCACTGAGATGACGGTCCGGGGACCTCAGCAGGTAACACATTTGAAGGATTTACTCTGTTACTTTTTGTGCCATGTCAAGTAGCATATTGACATGTTGGGCCCAAATTCTCAGCCTGGGGTACGACCCATGCCTCTAGACTCTAGAGGCATGGTCTTTGTTGTCCATGTGCTCTTATAGACAGACCCTTTTAGAAACGTATTTTCTGGAGTGTTCCTCACTGATCCGAAACCAAGGGTCCTCTACTAACCACACCAAAGTACATCCCAACGTCTATGGCCATAAGCTGCCTAGT
This sequence comes from Ranitomeya imitator, assembly GCF_032444005.1. Taxonomy (NCBI): domain Eukaryota; kingdom Metazoa; phylum Chordata; class Amphibia; order Anura; family Dendrobatidae; genus Ranitomeya; species Ranitomeya imitator. Next base: position 33,452,949 of record NC_091288.1, read on the forward strand.
ACAGGCACAAAATGAGCGTTTGGGGAGTACCCTCTAGACTCTAGAGGCATGGTCTTTGTTGTCCATGTGCTCTTATAGACAGACCCTTTTAGAAACGTATTTTCTGGAGTGTTCCTCACTGATCCGAAACCAAGGGTCCTCTACTAACCAGAGGGTACTCCACTCTAGAGGGTACTCCCCAAACGCTCATTTTGTGCCTGTACTAGGCAGCTTATGGCCATAGACGTTGGGATGTACTTTGGTGTGGTTAGTAGAGGACCCTTGGTTTCGGATCAGTGAGGAACACTCCAGAAAATACGTTTCTAAAAGGGTCTGTCTATAAGAGCACATGGACAACAAAGACCACGGTCCAGAGTAGGCACGGCTCCTGCTTGTATGGTGCAAATTTTATGTGAATTGTGTCCATTAATATGTGATTTGGATGTAGATGTAGATAAAAAAAAAAAAGTCAAAATTTACCAACGGAAGATCTGAAACGGCTATCATCAAAGGTGCAAGCAGAAACGCTGCGGACATCATAATTATTAAAGGGGTTTTCAATTTTGAAAAACCCTTGTCTACCGGCTGAAGTTTGTTTTAAAAAATGCTTTTCTCACCCTCCCAGCTTCCAACGCAGAATCTCCGCCACTTATTCCAGTGTCTGTCAACTCTACAGCCACTCAGTGAGCTCAGCGACTCCGAGTGTCTCGTGCCTTCAACTTATTGATTGCAGCGCAATCGACGTGACGTCAGAGCTGCAGACAATAACAGACACTGGGAGCAGCGGAGGAGATTCAGTGCAAGACCCGGGGAGGGTGAGTAAAGCACTCTTTTTATTAATTTTTTTTTTTTTTTTTTTTTAAAGCATACTGCAACTTAGGGACAGGGGCTTTCTGAAACTAGAAAACACCTTTATGATATATCTGTGCTAGTCTAAGAAACTGAAAATATATACAGCATGTTAAAGGGGATTTTTTTTAATAATACAATTGCATGACCTAAATTGAGCAGAAGGAGGATCAGATTGATATACAGTTTAATGAGAAAATATTCTGTATAACTTGTGTTTTTTTATTTAAATGCTTGCTCTTTACGAGTCCAGTGGGTGGTCCTATTAAGCTATTGACAGCCATAGGGGAAAGGCCACTGGAATGAACCGCCCACTGGACTCCAGTATAGTAAGATCAGGGATATAAATATATATATGTATAATACCTGCATGACAGAATAAATTCTGCTCAGACAGGAGAAAGGAGAAAAGCATCACAATGCTTTCCTCGCCCCACTGCTACGTCGTGCCAAGGATCGTCAGGGGACAATGTGTTTAAACCCCACTGATTGATCGCATAACACTAGTAAATGTCAACTTTACCAGCTAAAAGGGGGCACATACTTCTGGCTCTTCCTTTTACCACTGTGCTTACAGAACAATGATGTTGCATGAGATAAAGAAATTTGTAAAAGGGAAATCAATAAGGTGCGATAAAGATAAAGTTGCTTGCAGTTTTTCCAAGTTTTGAGCTTTGACCTGTAGCGTACTGTTTCACCACTAGGTGGCAGTCTGCATTGTATATTTTCCCCATACCAGAACATAAGAAACAGCTGGTATGTGATTACAAGTTGATAGGAAAAAAAATCCGCTTTATGAAAAAAAAGAAAAAAAAAAATGGTGTTGAGCTGTCAAAAGGCACAGGGCAGAAGGTTAGATAATTGACTTTCGCACCAGGGTGAAGGGGGGAATCTTGAGATGACTTTGGTTTTGTGAGATTTAGAATAATTTACAAAAGAAAATTCTGCTTTTTTTTTTTATTTCTTTTTGTTTTCTCTTATTTTCGCAAAACTTTTTTTTCTTTTTCCATTTGCCTCGACTTAGCGAGTTAAATGTTTTCCTCTAAATGTAATTTTTAAATTGTAAATGAAGAATACACTATGCATAAAAAATAAAAAAAATGGAAAAACTGTATTCTTTTTCGGAAATAAATAGGAATACAAAAATGGTGATTGAACATATCTTGCTTACTAACAGTAATAATTACTGCAAGTCCGGCAAACCATACTACAAAGGAGGCAGAGTAAGAAAAAAAACCTTTCTACGTGGAGTTTAATATTTAGAAATATCCTAGGGGATTACGCCAGTTAGAAATAGGAGGAAAACTTTATGCCTAAATAATGCTGTAAGCCGAGCAATAAATATCAAAAAGAGAATTAAAGCAAGACGGGAGTGACAAGGCATTTAAATAATTATGGAAAAAAATGTGTAAAAAAAAAAAAAAAGTCAGGTCAGCAAAAATTAAGCCAGGGAGACTCGTTGACAAAGCAAGTAAAAATAATCGAAAAATATTCTTCAACTACATAAACGGTAAGAAACTGAAAAATGATAGTGTTGGCCCAGTCAAAAATAATCTGGGTAAAGGGAGGAAGAGGAGGAGGGAATGGCCAATCTGCTAAATGCCTTATTTACACAAGAAAATCCCTTTAACACGATCGCCGGCATCCCTGCATGATCCCTCTTCCCCCTTTATGCAGGGAAGCCGACATACTCACCGCCCCCATCGCTCGGTGAGCTCCCTATCTCTTGCTTAGCACAGGTTTTCCAGGTGCACGCTTAGCGTACGCGCGCTCTCCTGTTCTTAAAGGGGCAGCGTGCGCTCTTTGAAAATGCCCCCAGCCAGTAGCTGGGAGGCATCAGGTATATAAGGCACCTTCCCCACTAGGTAGGTGCCTGAGCAGCCCCTGCAGTTTCCCTACAACTCTTATGTCTGCACCTGTATGTTGCCAGGTCCCCTGTCCTAATCCATTGAAGTTAGTTTTTTAGACTGATTCTGTTCCCGTATACTTTGCACGTTACCTTTGAAGCCAATCAGGCGGTATCTGAACCCTGAAACCACACTTGTCTGAACAGGTTCCTATGAGTCCAGTCCGTGTCCTTGAACCCGACCCTTGGGTTTGTCAGCTGTGGTACCGGGGACTGCCTAGGAGTGGTGCCTGGTGGCTACCTGCAGCTCAAGCCTGGCTCCGCCATCAGGAGCTCCCGTGAAAACCAAGGTAGCTGCTTAGCTACGCCCCTCCTAGGTAAGCCCGGCCCTTTGATACAGTGGGTCCACGATCCACGTGCACCACCCGCGAGGGTGAAAATCTCATGACAGGGAGATGTGAATTTCTCCATTAAATGTCACCTGCTTAACCCAACCAGAAGTACGGCGCCACCTTAAAATCACAAAGTAGACAAATCCCCGGGCCCGGATGGCATACAGCCCCAAGTAGTGAAGGAAATAAATATCTTGATAGACAGACCATTATTTGTAATATTCAAGGATTCCATAATAACAGGGTCTCAACCACAGGATGTTCACATTTACCTTCTACTGTGGTCGAAATCTTGTAGGGATTCCTAAGAGAATCGATCCTGGACTCTCACTAAGAATAACCTCATGACCCAGTATCAGCATGGGTTTATGAAGGATCGGTCCTGTCACGCTAATCTGATCAGCTTCTATGAGGATGCTAGTTCCAGACTGGACTTTTATCTGGATTTTAAAAGGCATTTGATATGGTGCCACACAAAGTGTTGGTGCATAAAATAAGAATAATAGTACTATTAATGGAACACACTTGGATTGGGTTACAGTTAACAGTTCGGTACAAGAAGGGGTCAGTATTGGTCCCTCTCTTTTCAACATATCTATATATATAATTGTCTAAGGGTCACTTCCGTCTGTCTGTCCCAGAAATCCTGCGTCGCTGAGTGGTCGAGGCCGCTATGTATCTAACATGGGCGAGCTGTCATCCAACACGGGCGGGCTGTCATCTAACTCAGGCAGGCTATCATCTAACATGGGCGGGCTATCATCTAACATGGGGGCTGTCATCTAACACGGGTGGGCTGTTATATAACATGGGTGGGCTGTTATCTAACACGAAGGGCTGTTATCTAAGACGGGTGGGCTGTCATCTAACACGGGTGGGCTGTTATCTAACATGGGCGGGCTGTCATCTAACAAGGGTGGACTGTCATCTAACACGGGTGGGCTGTTATATAACATGGGTGGGCTGTTATCTAACACGGAGGGCTGTTATCTAAGACGGGTGGGCTGTCATCTAACACGGGTGGGCTGTTATCTAACATGGGCGGGCTGATATCTAACAAGGGTGGACTGTCATCTAACACGGGCGGGCTGTCATCGAACACGGGTGGGCTGTCATCTAACACGGGCGGGCTGTCATCTAACACGGGCAAGCTATCATCTAACACGGGCGGGCTGTCATCTAACACGGGCGGGCTGTCATCTAACACGGGCGGGCTGTCATCTAACACGGGCGGGCTATCATCTAATACGGGCGGGCTGTCATCTAACACGGGCGGGCTGTCATCTAACATGGGCGGGCTGTCATCTAACATGAGCGGGCTGATATCTAGCAAGGGTGGGCTGTCATTAACATGAGCGGGCTGTCATCTAACACAGGCGGGCTGTCATCTAACACGGGTGGGCTGTCATCTAAGACGGGTGGGCTGTCATCTAACAAGGGTGGGCTGTTACCTAACATGGGCGGGCTGATATCTAACAAGGGTGGACTGTCATCTAACACGGGCGGGCTGTCATCGAACACGGGTGGGCTGTCATCTAACACGGGCGGGCTGTCATCTAACACGGGCAAGCTATCATCTAACACGGGCGGGCTGTCATCTAACACGGGCGGGCTGTCATCTAACACGGGCGGGCTGTCATCTAACACGGGCGGGCTATCATCTAATACGGGCGGGCTGTCATCTAACACGGGCGGGCTGTCATCTAACACGGGCGGGCTGTCATCTAACACGGGCGGGCTGTCATCTAACACGGGCGGGCTGTCATCTAACACGGGCGGGCTGTCATCTAACACGGGCGGGCTGTCATCTAATACGGGCGGGCTGTCATCTAACACGGGCGGGCTGTCATCTAACACGGGCGGGCTGTCATCTAACACGGGCGGGCTGTCATCTAATACGGGCGGGCTGTCATCTAATACGGGCGGGCTGTCATCTAACACGGGCGGGCTGTCATCTAACACGGGTGGGCTGTCATCTAACACGGGCGGGCTGTCATCTAATACGGGCGGGCTGTCATCTAACACGGGCGGGCTGTCATCTAACACGGGCGGGCTGTCATCTAACACGGGCGGGCTGTCATCTAACACGGGCGGGCTGTCATCTAACACGGGCGGGCTGTCATCTAACACGGGTGGGCTGTCATCTAACACAGGCGGGCTGTCATCTAACACGGGCGGGCTGTCATCTAACACGGGCGGGCTGTCATCTAACACGGGCGGGCTGTCATCTAACACGGGTGGGCTGTCATCTAACACCGGTGGGCTGTCATCTAACACCGGTGGGCTGTCATCTAACACCGGCGGGCTGTCATCTAACACCAGCGGGCTGTTATCTAACATGGGTGGGCTGTCATCTAACATTACTATTTATAAAATTCAGCAATGTAGATTATTTAGCTGTAAATTATCAGAAGACTTAGCAGCTCTGGTGGACTGCTATACTTTCTTTCACAGTATTGTAAAAAAGATCCTTAACTGTTACTTCTATTATATCTTTTGGGAAAAGCGTTGGAAATATCATAATTTTCCTCTTGTTCATAACTATGCACATTAAAACAATATATATATATATATATATAATCTCCTATTTTCTTTAACATTTTCAACCCCTTAAAGGAGTTGTCCCCTTTCATAATTTCTTTTACTTACTCTTAATATATATATGAAAAAATAAAATTAATTGTCCCTTTCTCACCCATCCTGGGTCCAGTACTGAGTCTCTACTGTTGCCCCTGGTGTCTGTTAATATCTGCAGCATAAACATCACATCCACAGTTCTGCGGACTGACCGGTCGCCGATGTAGCGAGCCACTGAGTTCACTGATTGGCGGCAGCGGTGGCGGACACTCAGCGCTAGACCCAGACAGGGTACTTTTTTTTTTGTACTAACAAAGCTTATAAGAAATTTTTTTCTTAAAGAGAACAACTCCTTTAAAGACACAGCCACAATTTATTTTTGTATCTTTATTTTTTACTTCGTCTTATTATTCTTTTTGCTGACAGTATAGCTGTATAAAGGCTTGATTTGGTGTATAGAGGGAAACCCAATCTTTATCTATTAGCCATAGTAGAAAAATGTATACAATGGGATTTTTGTTATTTTTGGGGGTCTGGAGGACCCATCATATACATACATTACATAGACAGCTAATAGATTTTAATGAGTGGTGCAATACTGCTTTTAGCCTGTAGAGGCGCTGCGCAGAAATTGAACATTAGATCTATATAGCACAGTAGATGCTACATCATAACAAACCATATAAACACTCAACATGCAAAAGGACAATATTGTCTATTGACTTATTTTATTCATTTTTAGACCTTTGCTCGGCAAGTAGTTTCTACGGATCCAAACCTAAGTCATCATAGGCCTTTCTGGTCATCCAAGTTTACTTTTGTAGCACCTACTTCCCTGTAGAGGTGTTAAGGTCTTATTTTAACATATTTTAACATGTACATTGCACTTATAACATCCAATCATTTCTAGAAAATTATCTTCATTGCTAAAACTAGTAGTAAAATGATTTTTAAAAAAAATTGAAAAAACTACCAGAAAAAAATTCTATTCTAGATCTTATGCAGTAAAGATGAGTATGTATTAAGGTATAATATAATAAATTAAATCTATAATATATATATATATATATATATATATATATATATATATATATTTATGACTAATGTTAAGCCTGTTTTATATCAATAATAATAAAAAAGGAGGGGAAAAAAATGAAAGAATTCGGGGTGAAACCTAATTTAAAAATGACAAATACTTTATTAAAAATGTGAATTTGCTCAAAACTGATCTGAAATAGTAAAAAAAAATATATATATTAAAAATCTACAATTTTTTATGCTTATTTTTGCAATATTTTTTAAAAAAAAAATATGCTACCTATTTTTTTATATATTATAAACAAATATGTTTTTTTTTTTCCTGTTTTAGCCAATTTGGAAGCCATCATCGCCTCATGACAATGACCTATCAATTCTAGGAAGTGAGAAATGGGATCAGGATAATGATCACAGATGTGAATTCTGCCAAGCTGTTTTCCCACCGTCATCGGCATTAGGAGGAGATTTTCTTAGACATCTTAACACACATTTTTAAAGGACGGTCCTAAAAAAAATTCTACCCGGAACATTATTATGACGTCCGTACTTTACGCTATTCTTTCTTTTCTCCTTTCTAGACCATTTTCACTGATGAATAATTATCTGGATTACTTGATTTTATTATTTGGACTGTCCCCTCGTAATAATATCTGTTATTATTATTTACCCCCAATTGAATTGCATTATTTTTTTTTAACTTGTGCATTATCTGACTATACTGTAAGTTGTAATAAATTACATTTTAATAGTTACCATAAAACTTAAGTATGTGACAATATTGGGCAATTTACTGTGTGTGTTTTTTTTTAATGTTATTTGCAAATTTTTGTACAATTTTTTTTTTCTCAAATTTTTTTTTAAATTAGACTCAGTGGGTAAGAATTTCTCAGACGGCCATTTAGTACGTACACCAAACTTATCAAGAGGTACATACCCCCCAATAAATCTAACATGTTTTTTGGGCTGGCCGTGCACCCGAAAAAGAAATCTAAGCTAGTGTAGATTTCAGCTACCATGTACAACCTTTTTTCTTCCATACAATATAATAAAAAAGTTGCAAATTTACTAGACCACACCCCCTTTAAACAAGTTCCGCCCACTTTAAAACCCATTCTGGGGGGATGGGCACGCGGAAAAAAAAATAAAAATTCACTAGTTTTGTGGCAAATACCACTGGCTACAAATTTTGTTACTTTTTGACGCCATGACAACATGATACATTTCTTCCGGTATGTTTGTTCGCCTTGCAAAAGTTGTCCTTCTTGAGACTTTTTCCGGACTTTTTTTTTTTTTGCATTTTTTCAGCATTTTTTTCTTTACAAACTTTTTTTGTTTTTTATTTTTTTTGTTATATTTTTTTTTTAATAGACTCATGCTTTTTTTTTTTAATATGGGAGAATGTAATAAATTTTAATGAAAAAAAGGCCACACCTAAGAACCTGTTACGTTTTTAGAAAAAAAAAAAATACGCCAGGAACCTAAAGACGCGGGAAAAAAAAAAAAACATAGCAGAAAAAACATTGTATACTTTGTAGTGCTTTTCACAGTTTGCTATTGATTCGTGACCAACATCTGGCTGCAGCTTTTTGTGCTGCATCATGTTAAGCCACGTCAATCTTTTCCCTAAATACTAAACATATCATCTTAAGCATTTACAAAAACAGAATCCTATTTTTTTTCCATTTAGAAAAAAAAAAAAAAAGAGATAAAAGATTCCATGAACACATAAAGTGATAAATCCCTTAAGCAACAAACTAACAGAATTCCTGCGTTTTCGCACTCGCCGCTACCTTATATACTAAGCTGAAATGCGAGGAGTAGATGCTTTCCTTTATTATAAATACGTGATACAAACGTAATAAAATGTGTAAATGAAGAGAAAATTGAATTAAGTTACTTATATCCTGCAGAAAACATTTTTCGACCCTATTAATACATGGAAAATATATGTATTTAAGCAGTATACTATATGTATTATATTCTGCAAATGTTGTATAAAGCCGTACGTTTCATTATTGCTACACCTCAGAAAGAAAAATGAAAAATTTCATATTTATATTTTCAGTAATTATTTCCATGAACTGTTATTTTAAGCAATGCATTAAATTGGATTTTTTTTTTAAATGACGAAGAGAAAAATATTCATTTTTTTATTTTTTATTATTTTGCTTCTGCCAATACTTTAATTTGTTAATTCATTATTATTAGACACAAACATTTTTTTAAAATTGATGTTAAAATGTACTTTAGAAAAAAAATACCCAATTGACAAAAAGAAATATATGTATATAATATTTTCTATATTTAATCAATTCTGTGAATGTATTAATCTTAGTATGGACACATTTATAATGTTATTTTATTGATTTTTATATTTTTTTATTCATTCTATTTGTTTGTTATATTCTATCATTCATTTTATATATGTGTAAGTACATAGACATATTTTTTTTTTTAATATGCATATATACACACACATATATTTACACATATATACATATACAGCTCTGGCAAAAATTAAGAGACTGCTGGCAAAATTTTCAGTTTGTCTGATTTTTCTATTTATAGGTATATTTTTGAGTAAAATGTAAATTGTTCTTTTATTCTATAAACTACAGACAACATGTCTCCGAAGTTCCAAGCAATAAATTTTGTATTTATTTTCTGAAAATGAGAAATGGTCAAAATAACAAAAAAAATGCATTGCTTGCAGACCTCAAATAATGCAAAAAAAAACAAGCTCGTAATCATTTAGAAACAACAATACTAATGTTTTAACTCAGGAAGAGTTCAGAAATCAATATTTTGTGGAATAACCATGATTTTTAATCCCAGCTTTCATGCGTCTTAGGGCTTGTTACGTCCGTGTCTCGCATGTGGAAACGAAGCTCTGGTGCCGGCACTCCGCATAGCAACACATGCAGCCGCACACTCCACTCTGGAGTGCCGGCGCCAGAGCTTCGTTTCCACATGCGAGACACGGATGTGTTTCTCGCAAATGGAAACAAGCCCTTAGCATGCTTTCCACCAGTCTTTCACACTGCTCCTGGCGCAAAAAATGTAAGCTGTTCTTCTTTGTTTGATGGTTTGTGACTATCCATCATCATCTTGATTACATTCTAGAGGTTTTCAATGTGGTTCTGGTCTGGAGATTGGGCCGCCCATGACAGGGATTTGATGTGGTGGTCCTTCATCCAGACCGTCATTGACCTAGCTGTATGGCATGACGCATTGTCCAGCTGGAAAAATCAGTCCTCAGAGTTGGGGAACATTGCCTGAGCAGAAGGAATCAACGGTTTTTCTAGGATAACCTTGTATGCGGCTTGATTCATACGTCCTTCGCAAAGGTTAACATGCCCAATTCCAGCCTTACTGAAGCATCCCCAGATCATCACCGATCCTCCACCAAATTTCACAGTGGGTGCAAGACACTGTGGCTTGTACGCCTCTGCAGGTCTCCATCTAACCATTAGATGACCAGGTGTTGATCCAGGTATGCTTCAGCAAGGCTGGAATTGGGCAGGTTAACCTTTGCGAAGGACGTATGAATCAAGCCCGATACAAGGTTATCCTGGAAAACAATTAGTAACATAGTTATTAAGGTTGAAGGTAGGCTTTAAGTCCATCTAGTTCAACCCATAGCCTAACCTAACATGCCCTAATTGATTCCTTCTGCTCAGACAATGTTCCCCAACTCTGAGGACTGGTTTTTCCAGCAGGACAATGCGCCATGCCACACAGCTAGGTCAATCAAGGTGTGGATGAAGGACCACCACATCAAATCCCTGTCATTGGCAGCCTAATGTCCAGACCTGAACCCCATTGAAATCCTCTGGAATGTAATCAAGAGGGTGATGGATAGTCACAAGCGATCAAACAAAGAAGAACGGCTTACATTTTTGTACCAGGAGTGGCATAAGGTCACCCAAAAGCAGTGTGAAAGGCTGGTGGAAAGCATGCCAAGACGCAATTCCACAAAATATTCTACAAAATATTGATTTCTGAACTCTTCCTGAGTTAAAACATTAACATCGTTGTTTCTAAATGTTTATGAACTTGCTTTTTTTGCATTTTTTGAGGTCTGCAAGCAATGCATTTTTTTGTATTTTGACCATTTCTCATTTTCAGAAAATAAATACAAAATTTATTGCTTGCAACTTCAGAGACATGTCAGAAGTTTATAGAATAAAAGAACAATTTACATTTTACTCAAAAATATACCTATAAAGAGAAAAATCAGACAAACTGAAAACTTTGCAGGGGTCTCTTAATTTTTGCCAGAGCTGTATATTTACTATATTCACACAGCACATTGCTATGACGCAGGGTAAGGTTTTAATATTACAGATAAGGTGAGACAATGCCAAATTTGGGTACACCATGACACTGGCGGGATGGCTTTTACGCTTTTTTTTTTTTTTTAATCAAAAAAGGTGTTTACTAAGAACTCAATATTATTTTTATGCTCTATTGCTTTTACTTATTTACTTACAGCAGGGTATTTGTTTACTTTTTTTCATGTGTATGTGTGTATATATATATATATATATATATATATATATACATATATTATAAAACGTACGAGAAGATGTGGAAGGCGAAAGCAACAGTGATTCCAGTGGTGATAGGAGGACTTGGAGCAGTGACCCCTATGTTGCGAAAATGGCTACAACAGATGCCAGGAGCAACATCTGAGCTCTGTCCAGAAAAGCACAATGAAATGCTGGGAACACCTAAGATCCTGCGCAGAACCCTCAAACTCCCGGGCCTCTGGTACAGGACCCGAGAATGAGAAAGGACAAAAAAGACCACTCCCATTTGGGGTGAGAAGGATATATATATATATATATATATATATATATATATATATATATATATATATATATATAATGTACAGACCAAAAGTTTGGACATACCTTCTCATTTAAAGATTTTTCTGTATTTTCATGACTATGAAAATTGTAAATTCACACTGAAGGCATCAAAACTATGAATTAACACATGTGGAATTATATACTTAACAAAAAAGTGTGAAACAACTGTCTTATATTCTAGGTTATTCAAAGTAGCCACCTTTTGCTTTGATGACTGCTTTGCACACTCTTGGCATTCTCTTGATGCGCTTCAAGAGGTAGTCCCCGGGAACGGTTTCCCAACAATCTTGAAGGAGGTCCCAGAGATGCTAAGCACTTGTTGGCCCTTTTGCCTTCACTCTGCGGTCCAGCTCACCCCAAACCATCAGGTCATCTGGCGTAGCACCCCATCACTCTCCTTCTTGGTCAAATAGCCCTTACACAGCCTGGAGGTTTGTTTGGGGTCATTGTCCTGTTGAAAAATAAATGATGGTCCAACTAAACGCAAACCGGATGGAATAGCATGCCGCTGCAAGATGTTGTGGTAGCCATGCTGGTTCAGTATGCCTTCAATTTTGAATAAATCCCCAACAGAGTCACCAGCAAAGCCCCCCCACACCATCACACCTCCTCCATGCTTCACTGTGGGAACCAGGCATGTAGAGGCCATCCGTTCACCTTTTCTGCATCGCACAAAGACACAGTGGTTGGAACCAAAGATCTCAAATTTGGACTCATTAGACCAAAGCACAGATTTCCACTGGTCTAATGTCCATTCCTTGTGTTCTTCAGCCCAAACAAGTCTCTTCTGCTTGTTGCCTGTCCTTAGCAGTGGTTTCCTAGCAGCTATTTTACCATGAAGGCCTGCTGCACAAAGTCTCCTCATAACAGTTGTAGAGATGTGTCTGCTGCTAGAACTCTGTGTGGCATTGACCTGGTCTCTAATCTGAGCTGCTGTTAACCTGCGATTTCTGAGGCTGGTGACTCGGATAAACTTATCCTCAGAAGCAGAGGTGACTCTTGGTCTTCCTTTCCTCATGTGAGCCAGTTTCTTTGTAGCGCTTGATGGTTTTCGCAACTGCACTTGGGGACACTTTCAAAGTTTTCCCAATTTTTCGGACTAGCTGACCTTCATTTCTTAAAGTCATGATGGCCACTCGTTTTTCTTTACTTAGCTGCTTTTTTAATGCCATAATACAAATTCTAACAGTCTATTCAGTAGGACTACCAGCTGTGTATCCACCAGACTTCTGCACAACACAACTGATGGTCCCAACCCCATTTATAAGGCAAGAAATCCCACTTATTAAACCTGACAGGGAACAACTATGAAGTGAAAACCATTCCCGGTGACTACCTCTTGAAGCTCATCAAGAGAATGCCAAGAGTGTGCAATGCAATCATCAAAGCAAAAGGTGGCTACTTTGAAGAACCTAGAATATAAAACATATTTTCATTTGTTTCACATTTTTTTGTTAAGTATATAATTCCATATGTGTTAATTCATTGTTTTGATGCCTTCAGTGTGAATGTACAAATATCATAGTCATGAAAATACAGAAAAATCTTTAAATGAGAAGGTGTGTCCAAACCTTTGGTCTGTACTGTATATACATCCTGAAAAGAAGTCAGCGCTATACAAAACGTATGTAGCAAATGGGTGTAAGCCTCAGGGTCCATATGTCCATCTTTTTTATTACTTAAGATATTTTTACAACTTGTAAAGGATGCAGATCCATATTTTTGTTTCTCACATTGATTTATCTGATGCTGAGATGATCAGAATGAGGTTTCTGGTTACGGCGCTTCTTTTTCAGCGGTGTGGGCAGGGGCTGGAGTGTTTGGTCTATTGAGAACGTCCCTATAGTAGCAGGTCCCCAGGGATATTGCACTTCTCCCTAACAACCTTGTACAAGATAGTAAACCCTTAGCCCACATTAGTCCTCCTACAGCAGCAGCTTCTGTCCTTCGTTTTATACCTAGAGACTTTGTTTATTGTGAGATGCTGCAGTGAGAAGAGCGATACCCTCCAGCCCACCTCTTACTGCCCCTGCCTAAAAGGAGCACCACTAATTATACCACATGTGTAACAAGGAACAAACTGGAAACAGGAGTAAACAAAGGCAATCTTCATTTTAGCAATCAAACCTGACAGTCGGCTATGAAGGATTTCAGTGCAGAGGCTGGCGCTATATACTGTATTTATATGTGAGCCAAATTCTCTCCCAATCCCACATTAAGCAAATTTGCAAAAAAAGAACTTTGTGGGATTTGATCAACTACACAGAAGATCTTATGAGATTTTAAATGAGGTTCTACAATTTTTCCACTGGAAACAGCACCACTCCAGTCCACAGGATGCATCTGGTATTGCAGCTTAGTCCCATTACAGCAAAACTTCTCTTTGAATCTCATGCAATCCCTTAAAGGTCACAAAAAGCCGAGAGACGAATTTAAGGATTTCCCACTATTAATAATGAGCCTGAATTGCCAATGGACGCTATGCTCAGCTATGCCAAAACTTTGGTGATAAAAGAAGCCTTGACAGGGTTCAAGCTCATAGAGAAAGCCAGGGCTAGAAGGATGCCAGCTTCATCTGTTCGTGAAAGTTTAACACAATATGTCAGACAAGTCAGACCTTCACTGTTGTGAATTCTGTGGCAGAGCTCCCTCCTGTGGTCACAAGTGGTACTTCGGCTGATTCTCTCTGTGAGCTTCTGTTGGTGGAGGGAAGTGGTACTGCGGCTTCTGAGTTTCCTCCTTCAGGTGATCTGGTGAGGTCGTTAGGTGCTTCTCTACTTAACTCCACCTAAGGCTTTGATCCTGGCTTCCTGTCAATGTTCCAGTGTTGGTCTTGCTTTTCCCTGGATCATTCCTGTGGCCTGCTGCTCTGCATAGCTAAGTTCTTCTTTGCTATTTGTTTGCTATTTTTTTCTGTCCAGCTTGTCTAATTTGTTGCTGGAAGCTCTGGGACGCAAAGGGTATACCTCCGTGCCGTTAGTTCGGTACGGAGGGTCTTTTTGCCCCCTTTGCGTGGTTTTCTTTAGGGTTTTGTGTAGACCGCAAAGTTACCTTTTCTATCCTCGATCTGTTAGGAAAGTCGGGCCTCACTTTGCTGAATCTATTTCATCTCTACGTTTGTCTTTTCATCTTAACTCACAGTCATTATATGTGGGGGGCTGCCTTTTCCTTTGGGGTATTTCTCTGAGGCAAGGTAGGCTTATTTTCTATCTTCAGGCTAGTTAGTTTCTCAGGCTGTGCCGAGTTGCATAGGCAGAGATAGGCGCAATCCACGGCTGCCTCTAGTGTTGTTTGGATAGGATTAGGGATTGCGGTCTGCAGAGTTCCCATGTCTCAGAGCTCGTTCTATGATTTTGGGTTATTGTCAGATCACTGTATGTGCTCTGACCGCTATGTCCATTGTAGTACTGAATTGCCTTTCATAACAGTACAGGAAGCCAAAAGTACTAATGATTCTCAATAGAGGGAAAAAAGAAGTTCTGAGACCATTTTTTTTTCTTTGCACTGTGTTTTGCCTTTTTTTTCCCCTAGACATTTGGGTGGTTCAGTACACAGGTGTAGCGATGGACATTAGAAGTCTGTCTTCATTTGTGGATCAGCTCTCGGCAAGAGTACAAAAGATTCAAGACACTATTGATCAGAAAGCTATGTTGGAACCAAGAATTCCTATTCCTGATTTGTTTTTTGGAGATAGAACTAAGTTTCTGAGTTTCAAAAATAATTGTAAATTATTTCTGGCCTTGAAACCTCGCTCCTCTGGTGATCTAGTTCAACAGGTTTTGATTGTTATTTCTTTTTTGCGCGGCGACCCTCAGGACTGGGCATTTTCTCTTGCGCCAGGAGATCCTGCATTGAGTAATATTGATGCGTTTTTCCTGGCGCTCGGATTGCTGTACAATGAACCTAATTCAGTGGATCAGGCAGAGAAAAATTTGCTGGCTCTTTTTCAGGGTCAGGATGAGATAGAGGTATATTGTCAGAAATTTAGAAAGTGGTCCGTGCTCACTCAATGGAATGAATCTGCGCTGGCAGCTATGTTCAGAAAGGGTCTCTCTGAAGCCCTTAAGGATGTCATGGTGGGATTTCCTATGCCTGCTGGTTTGAATGAGTCTATGTCTTTGGCCATTCAGATCGGTCGACGCTTGCGTGAGCGTAAATCTGTGCACCATTTGGCGGTATTACCTGAGCTTAAACCTGAGCCTATGCCGTGCGATAGGACTTTGACCAGAGTTAAACGGCAAGAACACAGACGTCTGAATGGGCTGTGTTTCTACTGTGGTGATTCCACTCATGCTATCTCTGATTGTCCTAAGCGCACTAAGCGGTTCGCTAGGTCTGCCACCATTGGTACGGTACAGTCAAACTTTCTTCTGTCCGTTACCTTGATCTGCTCTTTGTCATCGTATTCTGTCATGGCATTTGTGGATTCAGGCGCTGCCCTGAATTTGATGGACTTGGAGTATGCTAAGCATTGTGGGTTTCTCTTAGAGCCCTTGCAGTGTCCTATTCCATTGAGAGGAATTGATGCCACGCCTTTGGCCAAGAATAAGCCTCAATACTGGACCCAGCTGACCATGTGCATGGCTCCTGCACATCAGGAGGTTATTCGCTTTCTGGTGTTGCATAATCTGCATGATGTGGTCGTGTTGGGGTTGCCATGGCTACAAGCCCATAATCCAGTATTAGATTGGAAATCCATGTCGGTGTCCAGCTGGGGTTGTCAGGGGGTACATGGTGATGTTCCATTTCTGTCAATTTCGTCATCCACCCCTTCTGAGGTTCCAGAGTTCTTGTCTGATTACTGGGATGTATTTGATGAGCCCAAGTCCGATGCCCTACCTCCGCATAGGGATTGTGATTGTGCTATCAATTTGATTCCTGGTAGTAAATTCCCAAAAGGTCGACTGTTTAATTTATCCATGCCTGAGCACGCCGCTATGCGCAGTTATGTGAAGGAATCCCTGGAGAAGGGGCATATTCGCCCGTCATCGTCACCATTAGGAGCAGGGTTCTTTTTTGTAGCCAAGAAGGATGGTTCGCTGAGACCTTGTATAGATTACCGCCTTCTAAATAAGATCACGGTTAAATTTCAGTACCCCTTGCCATTGTTATCTGATTTGTTTGCTCGGATTAAGGGGGCTAGTTGGTTCACCAAGATAGATCTTCGTGGTGCGTATAATCTGGTGCGAATCAGGCGAGGAGATGAATGGAAAACTGCATTTAATACGCCCGAGGGTCATTTTGAGTATCTAGTGATGCCATTCGGACTTGCCAATGCTCCATCAGTGTTTCAGTCCTTTATGCATGACATCTTCAGAGAGTACCTGGATAAATTCCTGATTGTGTACTTGGATGACATTTTGATCTTCTCGGATGATTGGGAGTCTCATGTGAAGCAGGTCAGAACAGTTTTTCAGGTCCTGCGTGCTAATTCTTTGTTTGTGAAGGGATCAAAGTGTCTCTTTGGTGTGCAGAAGGTTTCATTTTTGGGGTTCATCTTTTCCCCTTCTACTATCGAGATGGATCCTGTTAAGGTCCAAGCCATCCATGATTGGACTCAGCCGACATCTCTGAAAAGTCTGCAAAAGTTCCTGGGCTTTGCTAATTTTTATCGTCGCTTCATCTGCAATTTTTCTAGTATTGCCAAACCATTGACCGATTTGACCAAGAAGGGTGCTGATTTGATCAATTGGTCTTCTGCTGCTGTGGAAGCTTTTCAAGACTTGAAGCGTTGTTTTTCTTCTGCCCCTGTGTTGTGTCAACCAGATGTTTCTCTTCCGTTCCAGGTCGAGGTTGATGCTTCTGAGATTGGAGCAGGGGCTGTTTTGTCGCAGAGAGGTTCTGATTGCTCAGTGATGAAACCATGCGCTTTTTTTTCCAGGAAGTTTTCGCCTGCTGAGCGAAATTATGATGTGGGCAACCGAGAGTTGCTGGCCATGAAGTGGGCATTCGAGGAGTGGCGTCATTGGCTTGAAGGAGCTAAGCATCGCGTGGTGGTATTGACTGATCATAAGAACTTGACTTATCTTGAGTCTGCTAAGCGGTTGAATCCTAGACAGGCTCGTTGGTCGCTGTTTTTTGCCCGTTTTGACTTTGTGATTTCGTACCTTCCGGGCTCTAAAAATGTGAAGGCGGATGCTCTGTCTAGGAGTTTTGTGCCCGACTCTCCGGGTTTGTCTGAGCCGGCGGGTATCCTCAAGGAAGGAGTAATTGTGTCTGCCATCTCCCCTGATTTGCGGCGGGTGCTGCAAAAATTTCAGGCTAATAAACCTGATCGTTGTCCAGCGGAGAGACTGTTTGTCCCTGATAGGTGGACCAATAAAGTTATCTCTGAGGTTCATTGTTCGGTGTTGGCTGGTCATCCTGGAATCTTTGGTACCAGAGAGTTGGTGGCTAGATCCTTTTGGTGGCCGTCTCTGTCGCGGGATGTGCGTGTTTTTGTGCAGTCCTGTGGGATTTGTGCTCGGGCTAAGCCCTGCTGTTCTCGTGCCAGTGGGTTGCTTTTGCCCTTGCCGGTCCCGAAGAGGCCTTGGACACATATCTCTATGGATTTTATTTCTGATCTTCCCGTTTCTCAAAAGATGTCAGTCATTTGGGTGGTCTGTGATCGCTTTTCTAAGATGGTCCATCTGGTACCCTTGTCTAAATTGCCTTCCTCCTCTGATTTGGTGCCATTGTTCTTCCAGCATGTGGTTCGTTTACATGGCATTCCAGAGAATATCGTTTCTGACAGAGGTTCCCAGTTTGTTTCAAGGTTTTGGCGAGCCTTTTGTGGTAGGATGGGCATTGACTTGTCTTTTTCCTCGGCTTTCCATCCTCAGACTAATGGCCAGACCGAACGAACCAATCAGACCTTGGAAACATCTGAGATGCTTTGTTTCTGCCGATCAGGATGACTGGGTGTCCTTTTTGCCTTTGGCTGAGTTCGCCCTTAATAATCGGGCGAGCTCGGCTACCTTGGTTTCGCCATTTTTCTGCAATTCTGGGTTCCATCCTCGTTTCTCTTCAGGACAGGTTGAGTCTTCGGACTGTCCTGGTGTGGATACTGTGGTGGACAGGTTGCAGCAGATTTGGACTCATGTAGTGGACAATTTGACCTTGTCCCAGGAGAAGGCTCAACGTTTCGCTAATCGCAGACGCCGTGTGGGTCCCCGACTTCGTGTTGGGGATCTGGTTTGGTTATCTTCTCGTCATATTCCTATGAAGGTTTCCTCTCCTAAGTTTAAACCTTGTTTCATTGGTCCGTATAGGATTTCTGAGGTTCTTAATCCTGTGTCTTTTCGTCTGACCCCTCCAGATTCTTTTTCCATACATAACGTATTCCATAGGTCATTGTTGCGGAGATACGTGGCACCTATAGTTCCATCTGTTGATCCTCCTGCCCCGGTTTTGGTGGAGGGGGAATTGGAGTATATTGTGGAGAAGATTTTGGATTCTCGTGTTTCTAGACGGAAACTCCAGTATCTGGTTAAATGGAAGGGTTATGCTCAGGAAGATAATTCCTGGGTTTTTGCCTCTGATGTCCATGCTCCCGATCTTGTTCGTGCCTTTCATGTGGCTCATCCTGGTTGGCCTGGGGGCTCTGGTGAGGGTTTGGTGACCGCTCCTCAAGGGGGGGGTACTGTTGTGAATTCTGTGGCAGAGCTCCCTCCTGTGGTCACAAGTGGTACTTCGGCTGATTCTCTCTGTGAGCTTCTGTTGGTGGAGGGAAGTGGTACTGCGGCTTCTGAGTTTCCTCCCTCAGGTGATCTGGTGAGGCTTCTCTACTTAACTCCACCTAATGCTTTGATCCTGGCTTCCTGTCAATGTTCCAGTGTTGGACTTGCTTTTCCCTGGATCATTCCTGTGGCCTGCTGCTCTGCATAGCTAAGTTCTTCTTTGCTATTTGTTTGCTATTTTTTTCTGTCCAGCTTATCTAATTTGTTGCGGGAAGCTCTGGGACGCAAAGGGTGTACCTCCGTGCCGTTAGTTCGGTACGGAGGGTCTTTTTGCCCCCTTTGCGTGGTTTTCTTTAGGGTTTTGTGTAGACCGCAAAGTTACCTTTTCTATCCTCGATCTGTTAGGAAAGTCGGGCCTCACTTTGCTGAATCTATTTCATCTCTACGTTTGTCTTTTCATCTTAACTCGCAGTCATTATATGTGGGGGGCTGCCTTTTCCTTTGGGGTATTTCTCTGAGGCAAGGTAGGCTTATTTAATTTAATT
The DNA here is from genome assembly GCF_032444005.1 of Ranitomeya imitator. Taxonomy (NCBI): domain Eukaryota; kingdom Metazoa; phylum Chordata; class Amphibia; order Anura; family Dendrobatidae; genus Ranitomeya; species Ranitomeya imitator. The sequence goes on from NC_091288.1 coordinate 33,472,707, forward strand.
CAGATTCAACGTCTGTACCAGTCGATCACTCAGTAACATCAATTTTATTGTAGTTACTTATTTTATTAATTGATCATTAGTACAGAAACGGTCTAAAAATTATCTTTGATGCCTACAGCAAACGATCAGCTCAAACCTTTCATTTTTAAAAAGAAATGAAAGCTTTATGCAGTTGGTTGCTAAGAAAGTTCTCTTTTAGACCATTTCATAAATCAATTTAAGTACCTTTTAAAGCCACATGTACAGCCAGTGTCGGACTGGGGTGACAAGGACCCACCAGTAACATTGACTTTGGGGTGGCCTACTTTACACCAGCATACAAATATTACCCTCGTTCACAAGTTTACCTATATAACAATAAACTAGCTAGTTTGGTTAATGAATGAGATGGTGATTTTTTTCTGTACTGAGTGAATCAAGTGAATTATTGCCAAGTACTGCTCATACAGGAGGATTGAGGGCCCACCGGGGGATTGCCCTGTTACCCTATGGGAGAGTTTGAGCCTGTGTACAGCATGCTGGAAAGGTAAACGGACCTGTTCTATCACAGAAAAGATGTTGTAGAGCCTTGCTCCCCTCGTCTCTCACAAACAGTTGACATTTCTATTGGCACACGTAATATGCCCAGGAAATGTCCTGATTTCCATGCTCCGTAACATGCCACCCACACTTTTGGAATGAGTGTTTCTGTTTCATTAGCATTCTGCCAGCACTGTAGATTCTGGAACTTACTTTGCCTAACTTCTCAAAATGCAACGAGTCTACCCTTGTCTAAAGATTTGAATGCCCCAAATTAAAATATAATATAGGCTGGATGCCAGCTCTGTGTGTATCCAGGCTGCTGCTGTCTTCACTTGCTTTTATGTATCAGAACAGCTTTAGTACTGTGCTTTCTTTCTGTTTATAGCCTGTTCCCTCCCTTTCACCCCTCTCCACCGTAGAACTGTATATACTCCCTCCCTGCTGCTATCTCTAACACTAAGGCTAGTTTCACATTTGCGTTTAAAAACGCAGCGTTTAAAACGCATCCGCAGGTGGTGAAAAAAACGCATGTAAACACGTACAAACGCTGCGTTTTTTAGACGCATGCATTTTCGTATGCGGTAAAAAAACGCTATGTTTTTACGCGTTTACATGCGTTTTTACCGCGTTTGTGTTTTTGATACGCATGATGAGAAATTTCACAAGAGAAAAATCAAGGTCCAGACACCACCAATGGGACTACAGAGGGTGTGTGACATGACTCTGTGGACCAAAATATGGAAAAATTGTAGCTCTCAAAATGTGGTAACGCAAAAAATATTTTTTGGAATAAAAAGCTTCTTTAGTGTATGACAGCTGCCAATCATAAAAATCAACTAGAAAACCCACTATAAATAGAAATGGCTAGGGTTAGGGTTAGGGTTTGGATCCCTAGGGTTAGGGTTAGGGTTTGGATCCCTAGGGTTAGGGTTTGGATCCGTTTATCACCTTGATGGGTTAGGGTTAGGGCTTGGATCCATAGGGTTAGGGTTAAGGTTTGGATCCCTTTATCACCTTGATGGGTTAAGGTTAGGGTTTGGATCCCTTTATCACCTTGATGGGTTAGGGTTAGGGTTTGGATCCCTTTATCACCTTGATGGTGGGGGGTGGCTTATCAATGGGTAGACTTGTTTTTCTCTATTGAAACGCATGCGTTTAAAAACGCAACCAAATGCATGTGCTTAAAAACGCATGCGTTTACATAGACAGCAATACGTTTTTTTGCTGCAAAAAAACGCATGCTTTTTTTTGCGGCAAAAAAAGTCTCTAGAAATTACTACATGTTGCATTTCCGCAACAAAACGCAAGCATAGAAACGACACATGCATTGTCAAACGCGGCAAAACGCATAAAAAAAACGCATGCGTTTTTAATGTTAAATATAGGGAAAAAAACACATGCTTTTATATGCGTTAAAACGCAGCGGCAAAAAACGCAAATGTGAAACCAGCCTAAGAGAAGGGAGCTGGAGAGTCGTCAGAAATGGGAGCAAGATCTCTGCCACATTTGTAACATTTTTGTTGATCACCCAGCTAGATAAAGAACTAAGGGCAGGTGCAGATGACTGTTTTCTTTACATCCAAGGAAATCGGTCCCATTATGTTAATGACACGCTGATCAAAGTTTGATCCGATTTTCTCGGAGGTGGAGAGAAAAAAAGAAAAAAAAATTCCCACTTTCTTAATGACGTCAGTCCAAAGAAATCAGGCTGCACTCAGATGTTATCTAATTTTTCCCATGGACCTATAGAGTTGAATAAGCGAGTGCCATCTGATTCTCAAAGGCAAATTGTGCATGCTGAAAAAAAAAAATCGGACAAGTGTACAGGCCCATAAAATAACACGAGGAGGAGCGCTAGCTGTCAAAAAGTAGCGATATCACTGGTCCAAGTTATATGGTCGTCTGCACGATCTCTTACAGTCTCAACATGTTAGAAGTTTTTTAAATTAAAACTATTTAGGAAGTTGCTTAACTTTGCATCTAAGAAGCAAAATGGCAATAAAAAATAACGTATACAAATTAAAACATTCAAAACCCCTTAAGATTGCGGTGATTATTATAACAAAACAAAAGGTAAACATAAAAATTTTTGTCTTAATTGGCCACGTTGTTATTGTACCTTAGATTCATGGGGGCAAAAAAAGTTATTGGAAGGAGGTTTCTCCATTTGTAGAGCCAGAGAAAGGTTCCATATCCTTTACTGTACCCTCTTGTCTCCTTCTCTAACTCTTCAAAAAGGAATGTAGAGAATAAAATGCTGGAAGTGACAGCGACACCGCACCTTGAGCTGCTTATTATTTTGTCAGTGTCTAGATGTAGCGCTACGCACAGCCTGTGGCACCCCCATCCTCTCCCTGGAATCACAGACAGCTGCTTGTAGATAATTATACTGTCACTGCTTGTTATATTAGAGAGGAAAACAGCGCTGTGACAGATTCCAAGACTCTCCATTTTGTCATTGATTTTAGTCTATTAGTCTATTATTATTACGATATTTTCAGTTTCTTCAGTTTTTATTCCTGTAGAAATTATGTAACATCTTACAGCTTCATACTATGGAACATATGTTGTTTTCTACAGTTTCTTCAGAGAAACAAGATAGAGCACTTGATATATTTATGATGAATTATATTGGCTAGGTGTATAGCAGGTACTTTAGTCAGTTTCTTTTATACTTGCGTGACCCTTAAGAATGACATATACATGTATGGCATGGCGTAAGGACATGACCATCGGACATTAATAGGGTTGATCAAGTCATAAAACACTGATCGTGGAGATGACCGATGGGACAGTTGTCAGACTGGTCAACAAGAGTAGGAGCACCAAAGCCTTCTCCAGTTGGATGAGACACAATGATAGGTTGCAAAAGTCATAGCACACAACATGAGAGTATTGCCATGCTATCATTTATAGAGAACGATAATCACTTTCCAAGTGATTGACCCAAGAAACCTCAATCCAACACTGGTAAGTGCCAAAAATGGCCTTAATACCAAGCACGGAAGTGAAGACCGACTGCCATTTTTTTATGACAGGGCAATAAATAAATTCATTGCTATACTCTATAAGTAACTCCAGAGTTTATTTTAACTTTGTGGTAATCAATGAAAAGTGAAAAATAATTTTTCAAAAGCCATTTTAAAGAAATTTTCATGTTGAGAATATTCACTGGCCAATTGATGGAAGTCCATCTTTTGGCATGTTTAAAGTGACCGTGGTTCTCTGCGAGCGATGCAGCCTTTTCTGCCGTTTACCTGCACACCATCTACATAGTTTAGATATTCATGGATTTTGCTACCTTTTTCTACTGCCGTAAATACACAGAACAGTCATGGAAAGTCAACAGTGCTTACAAGTGATGAGCGAGTATACTCGTTACTCAAGTTTTCCGAGCATGCTCCGGTGTTCTTCAAGTATTTTGGGCGTGCTCGTAGATTATGTTTGAGTCACCGCAGCTGCATGATTTGCAGCTGCGGGGACTCAAACATAATCTACGAGCACGCCCAAAATACTCGGAGAGCACCCAAGCATGCTCGGAAAACTCGAGTAACAAGTACACTTGCCCATCAATAGTGCTCACCAAACACAGACAACCCTTTGGGTTCCTGATCACTGTGGTGCCAAAATTCAGACCCACCATAATGACCTATCCTCATCATATGCGTCAATATTCTGAGCTTGGAATACTTCTTCAACACTAGTACCGATATGGTGTAAAATACAATGGTAATTGGAGGACCTACTGGTTTACGTGCTATGGTGCCGGAACGGCACACGTCGCTTCTCCTTGTGCAGAAACCTATATTTGAAGATCCATTGATTTGCTTTATCAAATGCATCTCAAAAAGCTTACTGTGATCCCCTGCACTCACAAATCATAGATAAAGAAATACTCAACATGGATAGATCCAGACTGGTTGCATGATTAATAGAAAGCAGAGTTGGGCGTTTCCGCAGATCCCGTCTTTTGGCACAATTGATAATGAGGTGCAGATGTATAACCCGCGGTTTACCATAAGACAGCAGGTATAGCCACCGAGTTATCACAATGAATAAAACAGTTCACTGTCAAATTCATCTCCATATCACTGAATTGTACAGCACGGACATATTCTCCCGCACAGTATGCAGGATTTATTCGCTCACCTTGGTCTCTGTGTGGCTCACAATCTCATTTTCCTAGCACACATGCACACAAGCTAGAGACAACTTCATAGGAAGCCAATTAACCTAGCAGCATGGTGCAGCGCACAATACATTTAATCTCACCTCAGTTAATCTCATTTTTTATTTTTTTTTGGATGGATAGAGGATTGCAAGCACTGCCTCCTATTGTCTGCTGACCTTAGGCACGGGCCTGTCCAAGGCTGCATCTGGCTCGCCGCCCAATTCTTTACAGTGCATATTATATGAGCGTTGGCTAATAGTAATTATGTTAATATTCTTCTCATCTTAAACACTTACATTATAGATGTGCTGATATTTTCGATATAGTAAAAATGGTTGTCTCATGCAGTCAATTATTTTCCATCAGAGTTTCATTGGTTTTTCTCATGTGCAAAAAATAATAAAACAGATTGAGGTTTCTCAAGGGTCTCCGATCAAATAATAATTTAAAAATGGACAGCACACTGATGGCATCCAAGTACTATCCTTTTGTGCACTGCCCATAGATTTGTACTGGTTAGATTTATCAAAATCGGACACGTCTTCCTTCTTGTTTTGGTGCGGACAGCAAAAATACGCAAATATGTGAACAGCCCAATACAACAAATAAAAACACAGATGGAGCTCATATACGGAAAACGGATGGCTGAATGAGCTCTAATAGAGAAAAAGGTTTGCTCAACTTCCATTTGCAGCCTCTGTATTTAGTAGACCATGCTCCGTAATCTTGAATAGGGAGAACCATGGACATATGCGGCCAGCCGACCTCAACGTCTCCTTAAAATGTAAAGTAGAGAGGATGCTCCCATCTATCAAACATTTATAGCATGATAATTTTGAATAAATACTCCTTTAAGTGGAATAATACTTGGTTTCTTTAAAAGGGTTGTCCTGGACTTATTACGCATTACAGAGCTGATTTTAGGGTGATGTCAGACAAATAAACTGGATGAGATCAGACCACTAGACGAGATCAGACCACTATGCACGGACTGGCCGGCGGGTCTCCTGACCCATGAAGCTATCACATTCGGGACTAGAGACCCGCCGACCAGGCCGTGCATTGCAGTTCAATATCAGTCCAATGTATATGGACGTCAGAATGCGACCTTAGGATGGATCATGAGTATCAGATGGCTGGAAGTCCTACAACGATCAGACGACCTCTGTAGCTGTAAGTCCGAGTGTGAGCAGATACAACATAGCCAAATGCACTGTGTAGTGGCCATTCTGGTACATTTGTGGCATATTTATAGGATATGACATTTAAAGTACATACTAGATTTGGGTTTCACCAGTCTTGAGAAGGATGCTTGATGAATACTGGAGAGATACTCAGAATTCCCTCACTGAAATAACAAGCACTTTTCACCTATTGTGTCCCCCTATTTCCTTGTAGATTGTAAGCTTGCAAGCAGGTACCTCACCCCTAATGTCACTGTTTAAATTGTCTTAACTTGTATTGAATTTATTGTCTGTCCATGTCCCCACTTAATTGTAAAGTGCTGCGGAATATGTTGGCGCGATATAAATAAAAATTATTATTATTATTAAAAAAAATACTATAATTCCTATTCGCTTGTATGGAAATTCTTCCCACTGACAACATTGTGCCATAGGGCATCGTTATCAACATAGGTGCAGGTCCAAATAGTGAGACCAGCATATACTATACATTTATGCCATAACCTGTCGATATACTATCAGCATAGAAGATGGGCATACCTCTTTTCAGTGATTTCCAAACAACTTCCAGACAGAGACCTACAAATTAGCTCGAAACTCTGCTATAAACCCCAATCTGTACGGACAAGTCACCAGACTGCGATGGTCATGTTCTTCGTAGTGACATCATCTCTATAGGCTGTCGTTGGCCACCATAACCAGTGAACTATTATTAGTTTTGTGCAACACATTAACAGTGAATTAAAAATCAATGTCACTCCTCATTGCATTGGTCACTTTTCCACCAACACTCTCCGCCAATGTAATGGTCAAGTAGAGAGCATGCTATCTCTTTAGTAGATCCAAAAATAATGAATCCAAAACTCCAGACCTCCAAATTAATTCGGCTTCCCAACGTCCGACTTGAATTTATGCCATAAATGTATGATAGATGCAGGTCTCAGCACCTAGCTCAAGAACAGCGTCCTGCCTAATGACGCTGGGAATGGAAGGGTGGCCAGACACGTAATCGGCTCTCTCCATTCTCTTCTACGGGAGTTTCAAAAATGTAAAAGATTTCAGGCTCCAACAGAAAGCATCACTGAGGCTTAGTACACCTAGCCTACAATATACATCGTGAGAATTGCCCGTATACTGTAGTGTCGGCATAGACCTATGTTGACCAAAAAGTGTGTTCTTTCGGCGTCCATCTGGCCTGTTTGTGTCTACATAGCGTTTGTTTTATGGCAGAATGCCTTTTCCTATACAGAGGGCCACTGCAACGAAGTGTATACCATGTGGTGTATATTTTTTTATTACAATGCACCCTTATGGTGGAAGGAATCCAGCCTGCGCCCAGTGTCAGCCACATAACTCCTGAGCACAAATGCGGTCTGCACCTAGCCTAACCTGCTAGGAGAGGACAGAAAAATTAAAAATAATCATCATTACTGAGAACCACTCAGTAACCACTTAGTAAAAAAAAAAAATCGCAGAACCAACTTTTGCAGCTCGGTTGAACTTGATGGACATGTGGTTTATTGTCAACCGTATTTTATTAACTATGGAACAAAATTTTGAAAAATTTGAAAGAAATAAGAATTTCAAGGGCTCATATTTATCAGACTCTTTTTTTTTTTTACGTAGAGATGGTCTTTTATAATTTCTGTGTGTGTAAAATCAAATGGGAAATGTAGGATATTCCTATCTCAGATGAGGTGAGGGACGGGTGCTAGAATATCAGTTTTCGGAGTTACAGCGAGTAATGGAGAATCTTTCCAGATGGAATTATTTTTACTGATCTATATGAAAAATACTTAGACGAAGGGAAATATGAATAGACCCTGAAAAGGGAAAAAAAAAATAGAAAGAAAAGAGGGAAAGAAAGAGAAAAGCAGCAGGCTGATTATGAGGTGTAAAAACTGCCAGGAGCAAGGAGGTGATAGCAATCAGGGGTGAGAAGAGTGCGGCATCCGTACGGGGCAGCTAATTATCCGTCTCATTTGAGGAGCAGCGTCTGAGGCAGCGGCGTCCTCTGGCTGAGCTGTGACAGATTGTGGCGCTGAGAGGTAGCTACGTGCAGCGCACCGAGCTGCATGCTAATAAGACCGTGCACTGCCCAACTCACTCGCCAGGGACTGGTGCAGCCAAGATTCTGGGGGGCCAGCTCATGTTAGTCACGACTAGCTAGTCTCCAAGTTATCGTTCTGCCCAACTGCCTACCCCCTAGATTGCTGACTCTATGGAGATGTTGGCCGCATTCACACGTGAGGGTTTCCAATTTATTTAACAAAACTTTTTTGGGCCCGAGTCATTATCTCATTTGCGCCAACTTTTGTTTCAATTTTTTTTGTTTTGTTTTTCTCTTAAGTTTATTTTATGTGTGTTTGCCAATTTGGTGTTTTTTTTTCTCCAGATGTTCACCATTTGCTACATTTTAACCCCTTTTCTACTTACACGTACTATTACATCATATATCGGATACCTCTCTTTGATATAAGTTCAAGAGCTGAGCTTGCAGAATTCCCGGCAGATGATGGTTGTGTTACACAGCCATCATCAGCCTCTAAAAGCAGTGAGCGGAGCTAGTGTTGACTCCTGAAATGCCGCTATCAATCTCTGACAGCGGCACTTAAAGCATGTGAACTGGATGGTCCGCCATTTTAAGGGCCTTTTACTTCCCCTTCCCACCCTAGAGTAATTTTATGCCATGTTGAAATTGTGTTACATTTTACTCGACCAGGCGACTTTTTGCACTAAAAGAGCAAAAATATGTCAGCGGATAGCATAAGATGAAGTGTAAGAGTGAGGACACAAATCACTCTCTCCACGCAGCTGACATTGCTCTCATTACAGGGCTGTACCAATGTCAGCTGCGAGGAGAGAGTGATGTGTCTTTTCTCTCCTGCATAGGAACAGACAGTGCACACAAAATCCTCAGACACTGCTGACTCTTGGAAAACCAGAGCTGTCATACACCATAGAAAGAATGGACATTATCTAAATGAGTGGAAATGTGCACCGAGGCAACAAAGGAACAGATTAAAAATGAAAAGAATGAATATAAACTGTTGCTCAGTTTAATACAAGGCAATGGGGTGAGCTTAAAAGGAACCTGTCACCTGAATTTGGCGGGACCGGTTTTCAGTCATATGGGCGGAGTTTTCGGGTGTTTGATTCACCCTATCCTTACTCGCTGGCTGCATGCTGGCCGCAATATTTTATTGAAGTTCATTCTCTGTCCTCCATAGTACACGCCTGCGCAAGGCAATCTTGCCTTGCGCAGGCGTGTACTACGGAGGACAGAGAATGAACTTCAATCCAATATTGCAGCCAGCGGGTAAGGAAAGGGTGAATCAAACACCCGAAAACTCCTCCCATATGACTGAAAACCGGTCCCGCCAAATTCAGGTGACAGGTTCCCTTTAAAGTGTAAATTTGGGGAGATAGACTCCCTTTAAAGGGATTGTTCGGTCAAAATATATTGCTGATCCCTGCATTGTATAGGCCAATAATATCAGATTGGTGGAGGTCTGACACCCGGCATCCCCATTGATCAGTTGTTACAAGCTCAGACAGCAGACAGATGTAGACAAATGGAACGATGCTGCACTGTGCAATGCCATTCAATATGTAATTAATGGGTACTGCAGAGCAGCTCATACCCAGCAGCAGGCCCTGCACATGTTTACCTCTGCCTGAGCTTGTAACAGCTGATCGGTGACGGTGCGAGATATTAGCCCCCTACTAATCTGGTATTGATAACCTATCTTAGAGATAAACTAACAAATAAAGATGAACTCTGTAACGCTATAGCGTGCAAACATGAAATATATGAAATTGGAATTGCATTACTGCTCAAGAAAATAGGTTAAAATGAAGATACCTAGCGCATAAATTGGCCAATTCATGTGAGCCCAACAGCCAACAACAAGGCGATCCTGTTTGCTGGGAACCAACCTAAATGATATTTTTTGAGCACATCAAATACACTCTGCTAGCACACGATCATGATGATATAACGCATTTATCTGAGCACATTCGCTTATCACTAATGATAACCCATTTTTTTTTACCAGAACTTGCACCAAAATGTGATATGACAGCATTGTACGCTTACACGCTATTCTGTGAGATAAAAGTCAGGACATGTTTGGGTCAATGCAAACTTTCAAGACCTTGTATTAAAATTAGAATAATTCTATGTGCACACAATGTCTTTAATCCAATGGCTGACCCACTGGAGTTTTCTTTATAAAGCCACTTCAAGTGAAAAGCTGGCGGATCTGGTGGAGGTTTTGCGGTAGTTTTTGTGGTGTCCTTTCCCTATAGCTTCTATTATAAAGAGAAGCGGCTTCTAAATTAGTTAACTTATTACTTTTAATGCTATAGGGTTATCGGACCGCAAAGCAGTCATAAGAAGTGACAAAAGACCGAACATGTGCACAGCAATGTTAATTTTATCTTACTGTGCATTATGTTAATTTTTTTGCAGTGGTTTTCGTGCACTTTTTCATGTGAAATCTACCTGAAAAAGACATTGTGCGCACATGCCCTACGACTTTATGTACACCCACCTGGTAAGACTCAATACATGGCTCATTCACATGACCATATTTTCAGTTCATGGAAAAAAACGGACGGCATTTGGATCAATGTTTATTCAATGGAGCAGATTTTTTTTTTCACTGACCTAATCTGCATGTGAAAAAAAATTGCAGCACGCGCTAGTTTCTTCTGTAAATTGGATTAAATTTTCCCATTCAAGTCTATGGGTGCGCAATAAAAAATAGGATGCCATAGGGAATAGTGATTTGGAACAACAGTTTTCCGGCAAATTGTTGCTTTTTCCAATATTGCTAAGCATTTGACGAACACACCAATTCGTGAAAGTCACACGTCAATGAGGTTAGTTTTGAGCCTCTTCATGGCCACACATCCGGCACCTGATTTAATAACTAAGCAGATGCTTTTTCTCATTATGTCTTATCTTGATTGGTTGCGATTTTGCATGCAACTGGTCCCTGAAATGATCTTGTGGACGTCGGCTGAAGCTGAGGACTCTGATGATGTGATAGATGCACGCAGAAGGTCTAAGTTGGATGCATGTCGTAAAACCTTTTCTCCTTCCATGAGTGCCAGGATACCCCCACACACATTAGTCTAACCACCGATGCTGCCAAAGTCAACAGATTTTTCTTTTTGTTCTTGGCTTGATAAAAAAAAAAACATGAATTTTATGCTTTTTTTTCATTATGGACTGGGCTGATGATCTGGCATGGCAGCAGGCATGGATTTCTTACTCTCATTCAAAATATTCAAGGTTTCCATGATTCTCCATTTATCACGTAGATGCTGAATGGATAAGAGCAACTTTCAGTCAATGGCGTATTTGCTTGCTTTTAAAGGGAATCTGTCAGTAAGATAAATTCATCCACACCGCATAAATGGACATGAAGATCGTTTAAATGTAAATCCATCGACAACTATCTTTTATCCGTTGCTGCATTCCAGCGTAATTAGAGTTTTCATACATATACAATTGAGATATTAAGTGCTCTGGGTGTGCCTGCCAATGAAATCGGACAGCAAGCTATCAATCAAGCTACACACTCTAGTGCTAGGATGGGGGAACAACCTCAGGAGGCAGAGGCTTGTTAAGTGCTCTGTTACGCCATCATTTGCATAAAATAAAAAAGCTTATTATTCAAAAATGCAGCAAAAGATAGAAGACATAAAGACCTGCATTCTGAAATGGGCTGTTTGGAGGGGATAGTTGATTTTATTGACTGATTCACTTTAAGAATAATTTTCAAGGAAACTCAAATTGCACAAGCTATGACTCGTAATGACAACCAATATGTCTGCATTGCACGCCATTATTGGGTTACAGTTTGAATGGTGGTAGCAAATTACTCCGTTTACCAAAACAAACAGATTACCCCATAAATAAGACATTGGTACCTTAATGTGCAATACTGCAAGCACAATGTCTCATGCAAACAGTACCAAAGCAATGCTTCGTTTGGAACAGACATACAATTTAAAGGGTTTTTACCAAGTTTGAAACTTATTCCCTATCCACAGGAGAGGGGATAGCTTCCTGGTCGGTCGCTGAGGATCTTAACAGTGGGATCTCCACCAATCTGATGAGCCCCGTCCAATGTCGAGCATGTGCACCTCTGCTCCATTCATTCATAATGGGGCTGTCGGAAAAAAAGCTCAGCTATCTTTGGGACTCCAGAAGATACTGAAAGGATCAGACATGCACATACTCGACCTCCGCTCCATTCATGCAGAGATTTGCAGAGCCCCGTTCTTGGACTTGATGGCAGTCCCAACTGTCGAATCCCTAGACATCAGAAAGTTATCCCCAATAATAATAACTTTCATACTTGGTGCCTCCAAACTTAACAGGCGGAAGCTCCTTATATAAATACTTACATAGTTCTCGACGGGGTCAATATATATACACATCCCACCTAATGTTGCAGCCAGGGATATTTGCAGGAGACTTGACTGTTCTACGAGAAATGCTGGAGAACTTTGGGAGACCCCTGGGCAATTTGGGGAACTAGCTAAGTATGATCGCTGGTTAGATCAGTAAATTGGGCGATCATTCTGGCATAAGGATTTTTTCAGTAGAGACATTTAGTGTATATCGCTAGGACATCAGTGTGTGATTAGTGGAAGTTCAACCTGAAGAACTGAGTAGCGAGGGCTCAAGGAAGCAAACCCATTGTCAGGCCCAGCGACTTCAAGTCAGCACCTGATGGTCACCCTAGTTGGATCTCCACTGACCAGACATTGATTGTGTATCCTAGCATTATCCCATCAGTATCTATATTGAAAAAAAAAACTGTTAGGGCTCATCTCCACTTGCTAGGAAAACGGACGAGTGCAATCCGATAAAAAATCGGATTGCACTCGGACCAATGTTAATCAATAGGTGACACTCCATTTGCGATTTTTTTCCCAGCCAAAATCGGACTGAGAAAAATCTGTGTCGGCTGAGAAAAAAAATCGCAGCATGCTGCGTATTGCTGAGATTCTCGGACGAGACTCGCCAATGCAAGTCAATGGGTGCGAGAAAAAAAACGCATGGAATACGGACCATCCGTATTCCATCCGTTTTTTACGGATACCTTACCATTCTGTGGCACAGAACACTGTAAATAGTCCTGTAAATGACTGTATAAAAATATTTGCAGAGAAAAAAAACGGATTGCATACGGATGTCATACGGATGTAAAAACGGATGATGCGATTAAAAATCGCATTACACTCGCATGACACTCGCATGACAATCGCACACGTTACATCAGTTTTTTCGGTCCGTAAATCGGACCGTTTTTTTCTCACACAAGTGGAGATGAGCCCTTAGGCCTATAAAAATAGCTATTGCTTAATTTATTTTATTTATTTTTTTAAAAAAAGGGTCATATGAAGCAATTAATAAGCCGTCTGTTGTCAAGGAAACAGTTTTGCTCCTGCTATACTGCGTCTAACTAATTATGTCCTGTAACAACCCCACTTCACGCATTCTCACTGTGTAATGGGATTGACGGATGGATTATATTATTACATTTTATTTTTGTGTTTTTTTTACCTTTTTTTTTACAGTTCCTTTTCTTCTTCCAAGAGCCATAATTTTTTTTTTTTACCCTCTTTGTGTTCATTGGCCAGGATTGTCACCTCTTTGTTTTTCTCTAACCCTTTAAGAACACAAACATTTTTCATTTTTATGTTTGAGGCTTTTTCCTGCCATAACTTTTTTATTTTTCAGTCCACACAGCGGAATAAAGGCTCGTTGTTGTCTTTTTTCTTCAAAATAAGTTGTACTTTTAAATGGGCCATTTTACCATTTAATGAACTGAAAACAGGAAACAAAAATTCCAAGTGGGATGAAGAAGTGAAAAAATGCATTTCTAACTTTTTTTTGGGGAAGGGGGGGTTGTTTTTAATCAGTGATGCAGTGAGTTCAGTGTGCCTTCTGTTGTCTCGGACATGGCATTAATTGGCTACGCCACTGCAGATAATAACGAGCAACAATAGTAGCAGAGACTCAATGCTGGACCTGGGGAGAGTGAGTAAATCCTTGTTGGTTTTTTTTAAACAAACTGCAGCTGGCAGTCAAAACTCGCAAAAAATAAACTTTAACTCCTATTCAATGCTTAGTCTACATTCATATATTTGAAATAAAAACTTTGCAAAAACTAACAGCAAAAGTTTTGCAAATGTTAAATCGCTCTGTTCTAGCAGTTCTAGAGTTTGATGAATACAAATTAAAAGTCTAAATTGTTTAATGAAGAATAAAAACGCGACAACAAAATTCCTTTTTCTGCAAATGAACATGAGAAACAAGCAATCATTTTGGTAATTAAAACAGTAGGTGTGATTTTCAGACAGCCCTTGCGAGCTTGGTTACGTAGATGAACACGATGAAGGAGATTCACGCGAGGATTCTGATGTCTAAAGTGCCCTATTGTAATAAGCCATCTGGTATAATTACAGCTTGTCAAAGCACATAACTGTTAGGAGGGAACCTATCCACATTGTATAATGGATCACACAATAAACGTATCATATGGACAGGCCTAAAGGATAACCAAGTATGTGGGTGTTCTGGGTGCATACACAGCAACAAGAATAATCTGTCTATACACCGCACTGCTGCGCAGTTAGCAAAGCCAAATGTATGCAAATGAAGATGAAGAGTTATCCAAAAAATTTTTCATTATTAGAACAAACGCAAGAAGTGTTTTTTTTCTTTTACACAGTATATAAATAATAGAAAGGAATGTTTTGTTTAGGGAAGATATTTGTCTCCTATATAAAAGCTTTATAACGATGTTACTTCATGCCATGAGTAGGGATGAGTGAACCTGAATGGTTAAGATCGGGGTCCGTTCCGGACACCTAGTGTCCAGTAACGAACCCGAACACGGACGTTTTACTGTACGTCCAGTTTCCTGTTCGGGTTCGCCAGTCTTATGAGGCTTGTTGAAAGGCTGCAGAGCAACCAATCAACAAGCTTTTAGACTGTGGCATTTCCAAAGTCATCACAGCCAAGCCAAGTATGCGCATGGCTGTGATTGGCTGACATACCACATGACCTGGACCGTATCACAAGCACCACCGCCAATCTGCTAATATTAGTGTAGGGATAGGACGCAGCTGGAGTGAGGTACAGATTCTGACAGCGAACTCTGTAAAAAAGTCACTGTGTGTACTCTGCAACCCAGATCTGTGAGAGTACTGTGCCAAAAGTCACTGTGTGTACTCTGCAACCCAGATCTGTGAGAGTACTGTGCCAAAAGTCACTGTGTGTACTCTGCAACCCAGATCTGTGAGAGTACTGTGCCAAAAGTCACTGTGTGTACTCTGCAACCCAGATCTGTGAGAGTACTGTGCCAAAAGTCACTATGTGTACTCTGCAACCCAGATCTTTGGGAGTACTGTGCCAAAAGTCACTGTGTGTACTCTGCAACCCAGATCTGTGAGAGTACTGTGCTAAAAGTCACTGTGTGTACTCTGCAACCCAGATCTGTGAGAGTACTGTGCCAAAAGTCACTATGTGTACTCTGCAACCCAGATCTGTGAGAGTACTGTGCCAAAAGTCACTATGTGTACTCTGCAACCCAGATCTGTGAGAGTACTGTGCTAAAAGTCACTGTGTGTACTCTGCAACCCAGATCTGTAAGAGTACTGTGCCAAAAGTCACTGTGTGTACTCTGCAACCCAGATCTGTGCAAGTACTGTGCCAAAAGTCACTGTGTGTACTCTGCAACCATTTCTGTGGGAGTCCTGTGCCTTTAAGCCACTGTGTGTACTCTGCACCCCCTGCCTGTGGCAGTACTATGCCTTTAAGCCACTGTGTGTACTCTGCACCCCCTGCCTGTGGCAGTACTATGCCTTTAAGCCACTGTGTGTACTGTGCTCCTCCACCTGGGGAGTACTGTGCCTTTAAGCTGCTGCGTGTACTCTGCACCCTCCGCCCGTGGAACTAGTGTGCCTTTAAGCCACTGTGTGTACTTTACCCCCCGCCTGTGGGAGCACTGTGCCTTTAATCCATTGTTTGTACTCTACACCCCTGCCTGTGGGAGTACTGTTCCTTTAAGCCACTGTATGTATTCTGCACCTCCTGTCTGTGGGAGTACTATCCCTTTAAGTCGCTTTGTGTACTCTTCCCCTCCACCTGTGTGAATACTGTGCTGGGGTGGATCACACTCATTTGTAGGCCACAAACCTTCGCCATCTCCAGGTCTCCATCTTCATGAGCCGTGGCAAATAGATCAAGGGACACTCAGTTTGTTTAAACAACCAAAAGTTAACTGGACAGTTCAAGTTCATTAGATTGCAACACACAGTATTAGGCACAGCACTTTCCATTCCTTGTGTCCACAGCACCGCTATCCGTTCCTCCTGAACTATGCCCATGTTCACTGGCTCTCTCCGCCCCTGGGATTTCCCATTCAGTCCCGCAGTCCACCCAGCCAGGATACTTTACTTTCCTATCTGAGTCACTACCTTGTCTACTGGGACTGGTCCCTTCCACTCTGGGCTAATCCCAACCTCTATGTCTGTCCTTACACTGTACACTACCAGATCTCAGTCTATACCCAATATACACTAAAATCGCAGTATCTAGTTCACATTTCACATAACACATCTACTATACAATTGTCTAAGGGTCACTTCCGTTTGTCTGTCTTTCTGTCTGTCTGTCACAGATATTCATTGGTCGCGGCCTCTGTCAGTCATGGAAATCCAAGTCGCTGATTGTTCGTGGCAAAACAGCCACGACCAATCAGCAACGGGCACAGTCCGGAAGAAAATGGCCGCTCCTTCCTCCCCGCAGTCAGTGCCCGCTCTGTACTCCCCTCCGGTCAGCGCTCACACAGGGTTAATGGCAGCGTTGACTGCGGTGTAACGCACTCGGTTAACGCTGCTATTAACCCTGTGTGACCAACTTTTTACTATTCATGCTGCCTATGCAGAATGAATAGTAAAAATATCTAATGTTAAAACTAATAAAAAGTAAAAAATAGTTACATACTCACCCTCCGGAGCCTCCGGATCGAAGCGGCCGGTTACCGATGCTCCTCGCGACGCCCCGGTGACCGCTGCATGCATTGCAGTCTCACGAGATGATGATGTGCAGTCTCGCGAGACCGCTAAGTCATCATCTCGCGAGACCGCAATGCAATCTTCAGACCGGAGCGCGCGAGGAGCATCGGTAACCGGCCGCTTCGATCCGGAGGCTCCGGAAGGTGAGTATGTAACTATTTTTTATTTTAATTATTTTTTTTTAACAGGGATATGGTGCATACTACGTGACTGGGCAGTATACTACGTGGCTCTGTGCTGTATACTACGTGGTTCTGTGCTGTATACTACGTGGCTCTGTGCTGTATACTACGTGATTGGACAATATACTACGTGACTGGGCAATATACTATGTGGTTGGGCAGTATACTATGTGGCTGGGCAATATACTACGTGGCTTGGCAATATACTACGTGGTTGGGCAGTATACTATGTGGCTGGGCAATATACTACGTGGCTGGGCAATATACTACGTGGCTGGGCAATATACTATGTGGCTGGGCAATATACTACGTGGCTGGGCAATATACTATGTGGCTGGGCAATATACTATGTGGCTGGGCAATATACTACGTGGCTAGGCAATATACTACGTGGCTGGGCAATATACTATGTGGCTGAGCAATATACTACGTGGCTGGGCAATATACTATGTGGCTGGGCAATATACTACGTGGCTGGGCAATATACTATGTGGCTGGGCAATATACTACGTGGCTGGGCAATATACTATGTGGCTGGGCAATATACTATATGGCTGGGCAATATACTACGTGGGATGTGCAATATACTACGTGGACATGCATATTCTAGAATACCCGATGCGTTAGAATCGGGCCACCATCTAGTTTTATGTATAAATTGCATGAAAATATAAACATGACACGATTGGTGTCTTCAGGGTTAGGAAAGTGACAGTACAGTCCACCAGTTGTACACCTGTATGGCAAAAGATACCGCTCACAACAAGGTGTGACACTTTGACTGAAAGCCAGAAGTGCAGAGGCAGCTGTCAAAGTGCCGTGATATGCTTACAGCTGGCTCTCACAGTGCTGTGAGGGGTGACTATAGCTGTGACAGCATGCATGCTTGACTGAAAGCTGGCGGCTCCTGGGAAAAATAAAGTTCATTTTCTCAGTTGCCAAAATAATGATGTTGCACTGTGCCACCTCCACCATATGCTGCGCCATACACGAGTAAAGTACTCAGCTAGCCAGGTCAAAACTAGAGAGTCAGGGACAATCACAACACCTAATACCAAAAAGCATAGTCAGAGGAATAGCCGGGGGTCAGACGGAGACATCAAGAAGGAATAAGACAATCCAGGGATCAAATCCATAAAGGCATCCAAGCAGGTAACTAAGAGAGAATATATGGAACAGAATCCAGGTCAGAACACAAACACACCAATCCAATATATGCATAACTGGTTAGTATGGCTATGTTTTTCAGCTTTTTCACAACATTTTTCACTTTGGTCTTGAAGCATTTTTTGGGGGTGTGGATTACGTGTGCTTTGTCTACAGTACATGTTTAATAAAGCTACGGAAAGAACTTGCTACCGAAACGCGCGTCGGGGTGTGCGATATCAAGATCTGGCAGCTCCCTTTTTAATTTTTGGCACTTTAGCACCATGCACTTTCAGGATGCTATTTAAAGGATCTTGTTTGTTCTGACATTTGTGCACTTTACTCTCTGCCCTCAATTGTGGCCCTCTATTTTTCATTACATATTTTTTTATATACTGATATGGAATAATTTGATTTATTTTTTATATGATTCTTGATGACATGTTTTTGAGCATTCATGTATTTGCCTGACACTTATGCACTCTATATTCTTGTCCTCATTTGAGCTTCCCCTTTTTTTATTTTTTTTTTACATACTTTTATGTAATAATTAAATTCCTTTATTGGTGCCAACCTCTATGCATTTTTATGTAATTGTTTTCAATTATACTTTATAAGATTATGTCACTAATATCTATAATCTGCCACTTGTAATATTGTTTTTTTCATATATATGTGATTTTTCCTTTATACTTACCTATTATGTATCTTGATACGTGCACATTTTTTGTATATATAGTTTGCCACTTTTTTGTCATTTTTTGCCATTTGATAGTATATCTTATATTTCTTGTCTGGATTTCCCGACTTTCCATGTTTTGGGTTTTCGGCTACGGTAATTTCTTTGCTTGAGTGGATCTCCACTTCTCTTACAGAGCACCGCAGTTATCTTATGTTATTTTATAGTTAATTTAATACACTTATGAATTTGTAGTTTTATAAATCCTTAGGGTGTCACTGTTGTGTTTATCTGGTACTGTAAAAAGCAGATTTTAATTTTCATAAAAAAGATTTGGCAAAAATTTTGGGGCAAAAATGCAACATGTGAACATAGCCTAACTGGCAAAGGACCGGTGGATCAAGAGTCCCCATTGATTACCGAGCCCACCCTGCCATTGATCGTCTGACCGGCACCATTAATAGACTGGTCAGCAGGACCCTCACTCGATGTTTTATATTTTTCTTATTTATGGCTATGCCAGCACTGACATCACCACCGCTTGACAGCAGAACCAAAGAGCGAAGAAGCAGGGACAGGAAACTTTGTTACACAATGCGCTCTACAATTTTTGGTGGCCCAAAGCCTTTAGTGCCAGGTCATCAGTCACAGCCTAGGGCACTGTGCATAGGTACTGTGCATAGGCAGCTCATTCACTTTGTGCTGGTGTATCTTTACATAATGCTCCAAATCGAATATTGTTTGTAAGAAAGTAAATAGAATCTCCATGACTTGTATCCGGAGCTTTCGCGGAAATCTTTCAATCTATTTCACATACTCGCACTTTATTACTTTACGCCTTTTGCCTTTACATTTTTTTCTCTCTATGAGATTGCCACAGTTTTCTCCGAATGCGATTTGCCTTTGTTGCTGCCGGAATTAACTGATACATCCCGTTCTATTTCCTTTCATATCAAGATTATTATTATTTTTTTTTATTATTCTTCCCATTTCGAAAGGCTCAGGTGCTAACAAGTGAGAGCAAGTGTACAGAGGCATGTGGTCACGATGATCATAACTGTCACAAATGAGAGACGTTACACAGAATGGTATTATGCAGCTGACATATTGTATCATTACTTGGCATTTCTGCCATAGAGAAAAAGTCCAACCAACTTGTGAACAGTCTCAGACACATAGTGACAGATGGGCATAAGTGTAGGTAGCCAAGAGACCATGTATGCGTTAGTTTTGGTTGCTGGGGGCTGAATTCACAGCTTGCTTCATAAAAATGGCTGTCTGTCCTGACAGTATACATGTTTATAATTAAGGCTATGTGCCATCTTAAAAATCTCAATAATAAACATTGTGAGACTGTAATGCGCCTTTTAATGGAGGTAGCAACAAAGAGTTTTTGTTTCTCCATTTTATTTAATTACATTTATTTCTATCTATCCATCTAATTACATATATAGACTGCATGGAATTAATTAACTTGTATTTTTTATCCTTTAATCTAATAATAATATATTCTAATTGAAAATGTAGACAAATAACCAACCTGCCATTATGTAGCATCATTTGTAACACTCACGGTCAAAATATACGAAGGTCGTAGAATTCGAGTGAGAGGGCTAAGACTTCATTATTGTTGTTTTGACATATATTATGTATATTAAAAAAAAGGACTTTAAGGCAAGGAGTTTCCGTAAAGTTTAATGAAATTTAAAGTGGCAATGAAAAATAATTTATTCAAAGCATAGAGCTATTTTGTTTATCTGGAAGGCCGGAATTGGGCAGTGGAGGTCGGAGTGGAGGTCTGTTCTCTTCAGAGAGGAGATTCACTTTTGTCTTCGATGCAATGGTAACTGGAGATTGGTCTGGAGAACATGGAGGAAACTCTACGAAGAAGCCTTCAAGAGGGATCTACTCCCCGTATTATGGTGTGGGGTGGCATAATGTAGCATAGCCGGACCCCTCTAATCTTCATTCGAGGTAGACTAACAGCTCGGTTTTAAATAGGTTTGGTTGTGGAACCAGTGGTATGGCAATTTCTCTAAAATGTCCTGCTATTCAACATCACAACATCAGGCCCCATGTTGTTAAACGGGCCTGCAGCGGAGTTGCCTTCCATCGAACACATCTGGGCCATTATCGATTGGCAAATGCAAAGGAAACTGCCAGCAGTGGATCTTTATAATTTCTGAGCTCAAGTGCATCCAACCAAAAAAACTTGATTTTTCTGGATTTTTGAGAATGTTTGAAATATAAGCCCTACTTACAGTTCAGAAAAAAGTTAATTTAAAAAATAGTGTCCAGGCTGCTATACATGTAAAAAAGAAATTAATTGGAAATAGAATGCAACAGGACAGATAGACCCTTGACCAAGGATAAGCAGACACTGCCAAAAGAATCACACTCAAAAGACTCCACGAATCCCAAACTAATAAGGGTTGCCAAGTGCCGGGCTCTCTCACGCATATCGGGTAGTCCCGCTAGCGTCACTCCACATCTGAGAACATTATATTAGACCATTGTGGCTGCTTCCTGTTACCAGCGGGAGCCAACCGCTACACTTGGTCGTAGTGGAACGCAGAAGAGATCAGCTGGAAAGCAAAGGGACCAGACAGAACAGGGCAAGAGGCACACTAACAGGACTACTGGATCTGTTTGTGAGAGTTCGGCACTTGACAACCCTTAATGTTTTTGGTCTTGTGGGGTCTTTGGAGTGCGATTCTTTTGGGAGTGTCTGCTTTCCTTTGTCAAGGCTATCGTTCATGGAAAAATAAGACATCCGCTAAAAATAAATCCTACCGCATCTTTTGGAGAAAAAATTAATATAAGACCCTGTTTTATTTTCGAGGAAACAGTTTATAATTATTTTTATTTGAAGTAGACGTCTTATAATTTGTAAAATTCTGTGTCTACATATTAATGAAGGCATTTTAATAAACCTCGGTAGAAGCACAGACAGAACATGTTACTACATACCAATCTGCCCTAGAAGCTTACCTTTGCAGTTTCCAGTGTTCGCAGGCAAAGAATTGGCCTTGTTATGCTGCAAAGAAAGTTGCCTTATCTTGCTAGCCATTGTTGTCATAAATCATCTTCTTTCATTAATATCTGTGTCAGGCTACGAGAGAATCAGTCAAGTGTTTCACGTTATTTTTTTGCTATGGGTTTTAATAGTGTAAAAACTGTCATTTTCCTAGGATACTTGTAATGAATGGGTCTTGCAGTCTGTTGCCTTTGATAGATGTGCAGTTTATGAAGTTCGGGGTTTTTTTTAATACATTTTTACATTTTATATTAAATAGATTGTTAGCATGAGGTGTGATCATTTGCTACAACCATGTTTACAGTTTACATCCAATGCTTGTCTCTGTCCACCATTTATTACATTGTACATTTATTTTACTCACTTATATGGCGCCATTAATTCCACAGTGCTTTACAGACATCAACGTCACCCATAATCTGTACAAATCCACTGAGAAACAAACAGATTATTTTGAGGTGTAAATAAAAACAGCAAAACTAAAATAATGTGGTTGCACAAGTGTGGTTTGTAAACAGCTTAAAACAAAGCAAAGGGATCTCAAGTTATCACACAGGCAAAAGGTTCAAAAAAAGTCCAAGGCATTAGATGTATCATGGAACACTGTGAATATGGTTATGAAGAAGTAGGCTAATTTTGGCACAACAGTGACATTACCTAGAACTGCACGTCCCTCAAATATTGATGTAAAGACATGAACTAAATTGGTCAGAGAGGTTGGCAAGAGATCGAAAGCAACATTAAAGTAGCTGCTAGAAGTTTTGGTAAGAACTGGTTGTGAACTGAATGTGACAACAATCTCCCAAATTCTTCATATGTATGGTCTGTGGAGTAAGGTGGCAAGGAGGAAGTCTTGTTTTGCAAATAAAAACATTTAAGCCTGGCTAGGTTGTTCCAAAGCCTGCATCAAGTCTGCCATAAGCATGATGGTATGATGAAACCAAGGTTAAACATTTTGGCCATAATTCCAAAAGGTATGTTTGCCGCAAAACTGCGTCGCAAAAAAAACCTCCATACCAACAGTGAAGCATGGTGGAGACCGTATTGTGCTTTGAGGATGTTTTTTGGCAATTGAAATTGGGACTTCAGTCAAGGTGGAAGGAATTATGAACAGTTACAAATTTTTCAAACAATTTTGCCACAAATCCTTCAGGTTTCTACTAAAAAGCTGAAGATGAAGAGAAATGTCACCATTCAGCAGCAACTACCATAGACATGCCTTGAAAGCAACAAAAAATGTCTTCATCAGAAGAAGATCAAAGATTTGGAATGGCCCAGTCTGAATCCAGACCTTTATCCAATTAAAAACCTTTGTGTTGACCTGAAGAAGGCGTTGTACACAGGAGATGACCTCATAATCTAACAGATGTGGAGCTACTGCAAGGAAGTTTGGGCAATGATTGCCAATTCAACCTGTGCCATGCTGATAGACTCCTACCCAAAAAGACGGGCACTTTACACAAGATAGTGTCTAGCTTATCAAGTAGCAGTGCTTGCTTGAATTAGAACAGATGTAGAGACCCTCTAAAAAGAGGGACCCTTACAAATTAGCATTGTGTTACAATAAAGTAGGTAAATATAAACTTTTATAAGTAGGAATCTCTTTAAATAAATTTACATGCGATTTCAGGAAATTCGGCCACAGCTCATCATAAACAAGGCTCTGAACTTAATCATGAACATGCATAATGAGCTAATAAAGGTAATTAATGCAGAATCTATTGGTTCTATATTTAGTAACCAGTGTGCGCTATGTGTACTATGTGACAGTTTTCTTGATGAGGCCAACTACTACTACTAATTAATAGCCACTAAACATAAAACACACCAGCAGCTCACAGTGGCATTAGAAAGTTTGTGAACCCTTATGAGTTTTCTGGAATTCTGCATAAAATTGTTCTAAAAGTTGAGCATTTCATCCAGGCATTAATAATTAAAAATAATTTTAATTAATATTTTGCATTGCTTATATAGCGCCATCATATTCAACAACTTTTCACGTCCATCGTTGTCCCCAATGGGGCTCACAATCTAAATTCCCTATCAGTAAGTCTTTGGAGTGTGGGAGGAAACCGGAGAACCTGGAGGAAACCCACGCAACCACAGGGAGAACATTTAAACTCCTTACAGATGTTGTCCTTGGTGGGATTTTAACACCGGACCCCAGAGCAGGACCAAAGCAACAATGCTAACCGCCGAGACATCAAGCTGCCCAATTACTACAAACATTTTACTTTAGCTCCAAATTAGTTATTTTCACAAGGGTATCAGGAGAAAATGGACCCTAAAATTTGTTGTGCAATTTCTCCTGAGTACGCTGATACCCCGTATGTGGGGGAATACTACCATTTGGGCGCACGGCAGGGCTCGGAAGGAAAGGAGCGCCGCTTGACTTTTTGAAAGCAAAAACTACTGGAATCGAGAGTGGATGCCATGTCCCATTTGGAGAGCCACTGATGTGCCTAAACAGAGGAAACCCCTATTTTGGAAACTAGACCCCTTAGTGAACTTATCTAGGTGTTTCATGAGCACCTGGAACCCACAGGTGCTTCACAGAAGTTTATAACATAGAGCTGTCAAAATAAAAAAAAATAACCCTGACGCGTTTCCCTGCTAACAAGGTTCATCAGGAGGTAGCATGGATATTCAAGATGCCAGATGCCATGATGAGAGATGACCATCTATCATCATGGCATCCAGCTTCTTGAATATCCATGCTACCTCCTGATGAACCGTGTTAGCGGGGAAACGCATCAGGATGCTTCCGACTCATGCTAAATTTAACTCCATGTTATATTTTATATATTGTTTGATGGCTTATCTAGTTGCATTTATATTTGGCCTGGACTATTATTTAGAGGGCCAAACATATTATATGATGTGTTGCATTGTGGAGTACTGGTCATGATTGTGGATGGGATTTATACTATCTAGTTTGCCCTTACAAGATACCTGCAGGAAATCCTATAGATATTTAAGATATCAAAGCATAACTTTTTTTTTTTTTATCTCTGCTCTATAAGATATTGTTTTCCCACCTATATTGATAGGGCTGTAATAGGGGAGTGAGGGATAGTCCACGTTGAGTGGGGGCGCCAAAAAAAAAACGTGTTTTAGGGTTCTAACCTCCACAGCCAGGCAGGGGCATCACTAGGCCTATTGCAGGGTTTTTTGTAGGCAAGTTTTTGTCAGCTTTATTTCTGGTATTTAACCAATTTTTTCACTGGGTAGGTGTTTTTTAATAATCTAAATATTAAAGGTTGTTTTTAAAGGGAATATATTGTTCACATATTGATTTAAATTTCCTTGATTATAATTGTTTTGGTGCGATTAGCCCATACACGTTAGACTCTATAGCAGCTGGTTAGGCTGACATTTGTCTGATGTGTATGGAGATCTATATGTGGACCACCACAATTCTGATCATCCCACCGATCGACACTCACTACTTAGGCCGGGATCACACATGCGAGAAACACGTCCGTGTCTCGCATGTGAAACCCCAGCTCTGGCGCCGGCACTTGGGAGCGGAGCGTGCGGCTCCATGTGTTGCTATTCGGCCGCACGCTCAGCTCCACAGTGCCGGCGCCAGAGCTTGGATTTCACATGCGAGACACGGACGTGTTTCTCGCATGTGTGATCCCGGCCTTAGATGTCTTGTTTGTAAGTACAGTAATTTGGGATGAAAAAACAAACATTATTTGACAGTCGGCACACTAAACAAGTGTGAATTTAGGATCTTTTCAATGAAGAAAGGTTTATTAAGTCAAAGCAATTTATATTTCAAATTCATTGAAAACTGCTGTTCCAATATTTCTAAATTTGCTGTTTTGCTCATTCATTATACGTAGCGCTATTTTTAATCATCTGTAATGAAGGTAATTTATCACCAATCTATTAAAATTTTGTTGACAGCAAACAAAAAAGTAATTATTGACTGTTAGGCTATGTGCACACGCTGCGGATTTTGCTGCGGACCCGCAGCGTTTCCGCAGCTGCGGGTCCGCAGCAGTTTCCCATGAGTTTACATTACAATGTAAACCTATGGGAAACAAAAAACGCAGTGCACATGCTGCGGAAAAAAACGTGCAGAAACGCAGCAGCTTACATTCCGCAGCATGTCACTTCTTTCTGCGGATTCCGCAGCGGTTTTACAGCTGCTCAATAAAAAAAACTTCTTTCTGCGGATTCCGCAGCGGTTTTACAGCTGCTCCAATAAAAAAACGCAGTTGTAAAACCGCACTGAAATCCGCAGAAAAAAATGCGGTACATCCGCGATAAATCTGCAGCGAAAACGCAGCATTTTTGCCCTGCAGATTTATCAAATCCGCTGCGGAAAAATCCGCAGTGGACCATTCTACGTGTGCACATAGCCTAATTGTTCTGGTTTTCTGGGGAATTGCTCTGTTATTTTGCAGACAAGCCGTTACCGAACTAAAAAGGAATTATGGGTGTGTGGTGGAAAAAGGGGGCTCCATCAGCATTGGGAGAGTATAGGATGTTACAAGGAGATTTTAAGAGACCGGGTTTCCTTTTCCATGTAAAATCCAAAGGCAAAAAATATCTAGATAG
Source organism: Ranitomeya imitator (assembly GCF_032444005.1). Taxonomy (NCBI): domain Eukaryota; kingdom Metazoa; phylum Chordata; class Amphibia; order Anura; family Dendrobatidae; genus Ranitomeya; species Ranitomeya imitator. The sequence continues at coordinate 33,499,309 of NC_091288.1, forward strand.
TAGACATTTCCATCCTAAGGGGGTGCACAAAATTCCCGTTTTAAGTCGTGTTTAAAGAGCATTTTGAATCATACATACAAGTGACGTATAAACTTTTTTTTGGATCTAATCTTATATAATACTTAAAACACAGAATACAAAAAGTTTCTTAGAGATTATCGCCGATGGTGCTCACTTTCACAATGAAAGGTGAGCAACGCAGATGACATCACGTCTACACTCATCTACCGGGTACATGCATGATCAGCCGGTATAGTGCACCTGTGCTATTAGGACACACATGTGATAGCTGCCAGTCATAAACACGTATCGGCAAGTAAGTGTCATTGGCACTATCTCCCTCCCCATGTGAAAGTCAGCGGCACAGAAGAAAGTAACCACGATTTTCTAATCATGGGCAACTCCTTAAAAGGGTTTGTACCAAGATTGGAAGTCACATCTGTTACGGAACTCCAAGACAGGACTAGGGTAGAAGGGGGAGAACTGACCCTGCACTATGACTAGGCTGAAACCCTACGATGGAGAGGGCGACCCATACCTTGCGAATAGACCCAACGACGATCCTAGGTTAATCTCAAGCGAAGACCTATAGATAGGGGGAAGGGGGTCCCTAAAAGATGTAAGGACTGGGTACAAAAAACGAGTCACCTCCTAACAAAAACACAAAGAAGGCTGCAGATACCAACTGAAAACAGAAACTAAGACTAGCAGAACCAGAGGTCCCAGAACTGCACTAATTATACACACAGAAGACAAAGCAAAGCACCTAGCTAGAACTCAAGCAGATTAACACTGTTGTCCAGCAAGGACTGGGAGGCAGGTGCTGGTTAATAAAACGTGATACAAACACCTGACCCAAGACAAACCCAGCACCAGAGGAAAAAGACCAGCAGCCAGAACTCCACAAAAAATGGCGGATAGTCACAAACTAAACAGATACTAACAACATCTTCCAGATTCCAACTCATGAGACACCCACCGATCCAGAGAATGGAGCACTGAAAAGGAACTTGTGACTGGAGAGGAGATGAGACATGTGCCTGATGGAGAGAAACATGTGACATATGGAGAAAGTCGAGCAGAGTGGACAGAAGATAATCTTGGCACAAAGGTTTTACCGTGTTTTCTATCATCACGATTCTTGAGGTTCATATGCATATAGTGGTAGTCCAGGACTTAGCTTTGACTCCAAGGGCTGATTTTTTTAAAACAATGGCTGTCAGACAATTTGAATTTTTTTTTGAGGAGCCTTTTGGTGCGGGTCTAGTATCAATGGCGCTTAAAAAATCTTTAAAAAAAAAACTTGAAAGACTCTTCCTATTGTAGAACGACGTGCCGTTCATGTGTTCAGCCTTTTGAGCATTTTTTTTTTCATTAGGCATTTTTTTAAACTAGAAAAAACAGCAAAACATGGCAGAGGTTCTTACCTGCCTAGGCCTTCAAACAAATGCACTAACAGGATGCAGTGGACCCATGGGTCCACTGCATCCTGTTAGTGCATTTGTTTGAAGGCCTAGGCAGGTAAGAACCTCTGCCATGTTTTGCTGTTTTTTCTAATTTTTGGAGGATCTCTGAATCCTCTTTTTGTACTTTTGTTGTTTAGAGATTTTTTTAAACTAGTAGCAGAATAAAAGTAATTGCAATGCAGGTCACGTCTTTGAAGTGGCTCTTAATGGAAAGTGCTCCAAACTAGACATCGTCCAATCCAAAGGCTACAAAACAAACAAAAAAAACTGTTCAAAACTTCTTAAAATTAAAAAAATCCTCCAAAAACTTCTTAAGAGTATGTGCACACTCTGCCGCAAGGTGCTCCATAAAATAAACGTAATGCACAGCAATGTCAAAACGACATTGCTGTGCACATGCTTAGTCTTATTTCATTTCATTTAACCGCTTCTGGATTCAGAAACCCTAAAGCGACCAAAAGGAGTGACCTGCTCGTCCTTTTTAGGGGATGTCGCCCACACTCTCTAAGGCCTCTTTCACATGTCCGTGTCTCCGGTACCGGAGACACTGACACACAGGACCGGTTTTTAACAGCAGCATGGGCTGCATAATGTCCACAAGTGCACATGGATGACACACAGGGATGTCATCCGGATGACACACAGGGATGTCATCCGGGTGACACACAGGGATGTCATCCGGGTGACACATACCTGTGCATGAGAAGCAGCGGTAAAGTAAGCGCTGTTTCCCGCAACCAGGTGCTAAAGATGGCTCTCATCCTTCTATCCTGTTCTACCAGCAATCAGCATGAGCAGGGGAGAATGATGAGAGTTGCATTCAAGTGATAACAGTGACAGCAGGCGGTGGCTGAGGGGACTATTACTCCCATCAGCCTACACCTGCTGCCACTAACAACAGTGAGAGCTGGCGCTGGCTAATGGGAGTATTCATCACCTGCTACCTGCGCTATAAATAAATTAATTAATTAAAAATCCGGTGTGGGTCCCCCTGTATTTTCTATAACCAGCCAGGTAAAACTCACAGCTGGCGGCTGCAACCCTCAGCTGTCAGCTGCAACCCTCAGCTGTCAGCTTCAGCAAGGCTGGTTATTAAGAATAGATGGTGACCCATTCTTTTAATTTAATTTATTTATTTATAGCACAGGTGGCAGGTGATTAATACTCCCATCAGCTGCTCCTGCTCTCACTGTTATTAGCGACAGCAGGTGTAGGCTGATGGGGGTAATAGTCACATCAGCCTCCGCCTGCTATCTGTTATCAGTTGAATATACCTCTCATCATTCTCCCCTGCTCGTACTGATTGCTGGCAGAGCAGGGGAGAATGATGAGAGCCATCTTCAGCACCCGACACCAGGGAACAGCACTGTGCCGCTGCTTCCCAGGCACCAGAGCGTGTGGTACTGATGCGGCACACGATTGCCACACGTGTGCCGCAAGTATTACACACAAGGACACACGGACACTGACATTTCCAGTATCAGAAAAAAACGGATATGTGAAACTGGCCTAAACCCAACAATACAGCGTAAAAGATGGTGGCTTGTGCAAAAACTATGGCAAAGCCACCACCAAAGCCACTTGACCACTGAAGGAATATGACCGCCTGTGATTTCTTAAAGCGGCTTTGCCTGGGAAAACTCAGCAGCTGTGCCGGCATCTAAAAGTTGCCATGTGCATATACCGTAACGAAGGAGCATTTCCTGAAATGATTTTCTCTACTAAACCAATCATTTTTACCCAACTTAAAAAAGCTTTGTGTGCACATACCCTTAGGCTGGGGACACACTGCGTTATGGCAGTCCATTAGACGGACTGTGTTACACCGCGGCATAACGCGGTGTAACGCAGTCCGTTAACGCTGCCATTAACCCTTATTAAAGGGGGCATTGCCAATGCATGCCATAATTGCCATGCGCTAGCGATGTGTCATCATTCTGTGATGGACCCTCGGATGCGGTCTGCAGCATTTCAGTGTCAGTCACCACTAGCGCAGATAGAGCATCTGCGCTAGCGCGATCGCATAACGCAATCTTTTTCGGCACTTGCGTTAATGCAGTCTGTTTAATACATGCGTTGAACAGACTGCACTAATGCAATGTGAACCTAGCCTTAGATTACAATTGTAATAAAATTGGCAAAATCAAAACCTTTGATATTTAAAAAAAAAAAATTACTAAAAGTACATAAGCATACTTGGCATTCTTGCAACCACAGCAACGTGTAATCAATTAAAATTTAAAAAAAAATTGTTTTATTTTGTTGTCATTCTGTCATTTGTAAAAATGAATATAAATGAAATGCTACATTACAAATACTCCAAAATGGTGTCTAAAATTCTAAACTATGTCCTCAAAGGCATCCGATGCTTTGCCAAATGGTGCCATTATGGATCTAGGCAAAAATACCTCCATAATGCTACTTTCATTCTCAGATTTGTTCAAAATCATTGACAAAAACCCTCTATATGTCTCCCTAAAAATAGAGTATGAGTCCATATAGCTGTATAAGCCTAGTATTTCGGTCCTATATAAATACAGATATTTGTGTAAGACCTGACACGACATATTGATAGTTACTTAAGTACTGGCGGTGGGTCTGCAACGTGTTTCACCACCTCGGTTCTCATTAGCCAAACAGTTGTGGAAAATAAAGCATAAAAAGCCTATATACAGTAAGGGGATTACAAATATTTCTGGACCCTTTGACCTGAAAAAAAAAAAAGTCAGCAACCGGCTTTAATTTTCAAGACCATTAGAAATATTTCTGTTTTGAAATGCTAAGTCGATCTAAAACCTAAATAAATTCACAAAAACACAAATAAAATTGAAATAAAATCTTATATATGACCTGCAAATGAAATCAGCTATAGGGCACAGTTCTATTTTCCCAATCATTGATGAAATAGGACGCTGTGATAATTTACAACACATCACTGAGCCTTGAAGTCTTAACCTTCCATCATTACCTTGTTAAAGCATGATTATTTTTCTCAATATCTTGTTCTGTTCTTCAAGTCCCCCGGGATCCAATAAAGCAGTGAGGATTTTCTTTCCACCAAATGCGGCCCGGCGGGGGGTCATTCACTGGCTAGTTGGTGCTTATTGTGTGGGAGGTAGGACATCTAATAAACAAGCCGACTGTCAGCGCGAGTGGGGAAAAAGGAAATCTATTCCTCATTTCAGAAATTAGGTCACTCTAACAAATTACATTTCTGCCACTTTAAAAAGAAAACAAAATACAAACAGTTGTATCAATGCAGCACTTTACAGTTAGTAGACAAGAAGTGGATCATTTAAAAACAATCCTATAAATAAATATATATACACTGTATATATACCACATATATTATATGTAATATATATATATATATTACATGCATATAACATATTTACATATATTACATACATACACATACTGTATATGTATACACACTTTAATGGAATTATATACATTTTTAATGCATTATGTTAACCAAAGAAACATTTTTCATTATAAATTGGATGTTATATACATTTTTCCATTTTTAAGGAAAATCACCTACAAAGTAAATTAGATTTTATACTGAAAATAAATGTTTTTTTTATAGTTAAAATATTGAATTACAAATGTATATAATTCCTCTTAAATTATATTTTCTAGGAATTTTTTAAAAATATTTTAATTTAAAATGCTGTAATTTTGTTAAAAGGGTACCGTATTTAGATTTCTATACATTTAGACCATTGTTATATATTTGGTGGTTTGATATATTGAACAGAATTTTTTTACACCTCCCATATTCATAGTGTGGCACTGAACAAAGGGAGTTCTAGGGCATGCCTTGTAAAATGGTACCTTATAATCTATCTATCTATCTATCTATCTATCTATCTATCTATCTATCTATCTATCTATCTATTATCTATCTATCTCTCTATTATCTATCTATCTATTATCTATCTATTTATCTATCTATCTATCTATTATCTATCTATCTCTCTATTATCTATCTATCTATCTATTATCTATCTATCTATTATCTATCTATCTATCTATTATCTATCTATCTCTCTATTATCTATCTATCTATTATCTATCTATCTATCTATCTATCTATCTATCTATCTATTATCTATCTATCTCTCTATTATCTATCTATCTATCTATTATCTATCTATCTATTATCTATCTATCTATCTATCTATCTATCTATCTATTATCTATCTATCTATTATCTATCTATCTATCTCTCTATTATCTATCTATCTATCTATCTATCTATCTATCTATCTATCTATCCATCCATCCATCTCAGGAATTAAAGCGGAATTAGTGTATGGCCCACATGGTGCGCTTCTCCAATCACTGGACCACACGCATCGAAACAAAGCTTTAAGAATGTCTCTTTATCATCCAAAACATTGCTGCATATGGGCTAATAAAGTCTGCAATTTGGGAAAATATTTTCAGGAGTTTTGTCTATTTTTGGATTCTATCTATCTATCTATCTATCTATCTATCTATCTATCTAGAAAAAAAGAGAATTAGAGCAGCACAAAGAAAAAGTCTGGGTGCAGACTATCTATTTATCTATCTATCTATCTATCTATCTATCTATCTATCTATCTATCTATCCACTTTTTTTAAATAAACCCATCATTTTATTTATTTTCATAATATAGCTAGCTCTAATTTTCTATCTTTCATGTTGAACATTTGGTGATTTTTTTTCATTTTGCACCTCCTTGGTCAAATTATGTTACTTTTTTTATTGCACTTTTGAGTGTTTTTTTTTTTTTTACATACGTTTTTATGACGTTTTGCAGGTGAATTTTTGTCTCTTTTTTTGGGTTGGTCATGTTTGAAATAAAGCTGGTTTGCTTTAGAGATTTCCCGGTAGTTGACTTTTCTAAAAACTTTATTGATAAAGTGGATCACATATGTTTTTTTACTTGCCCATTTTTCCAGATCTAATGCCGCGTTCACACGTTCAGTATTTTACATTCGCATTTGGAAGCCAAAATCAATAGCGGAACGATCAAATGAAATGTATAATAGAAACCCGTCACCACTTCTGTATTTATCACCCATTCCTGGTTTTGGCTTGCAAATACTGATGTAAAATACTGAGCGAGTGAATGTGGCCTAAAGCAAGTCTATGGGGAAAATCTGCACATAAAACCCAGGATACCCACAAGAGAAAACATGTGGATTTCAATTCCACACCGCAGGTCAGTTTAAAAAAAAAAAAGTGCACATAAGATTTCTACAAATTCCATCCACTTTGCTGGAACTGTAAGACGCGTTTTTGAAAATATGCAGTGTCGAAAACTCACCGTGGGCACACAGTCTAAAAAAAGACAAAAAAAACTATTTAAATTAAAAAAAAAAAAAATAATAATATATATATATATATAATCACACCATGTTGCTCTATTGAAATCTATTGGTCGCTTTGTTAGTGAGCACTCAGGCCAAAAATACTGGAGTGTGAACAAGCCCCAAGGATGATGTCGCACCAGGCACGAACTAGGGTCGTGCAAATCTTTGTTGCTAACAGTTAATATCTATCAATCACAATATGCCTCTTATGTCATAACCTATACCTATCTTTTTAATAATATCGATCATTCTATTTTATTTTTTCAATACAGCTGGTTCTTATATTCTAATTAAAGTATAGATCACGGTTAATCTATATTTTTAACAATATTTATCATTGGATTTTATTTTTTATCATCATAGCGAATTCTTAACATCTATCTAATAATAATGTCTATACTTTTGAAATGTATCCGTTTTTGATTTCTATATATCTCATCTGATTTTTCTCCGTCCATCCATCAGATGAATAACATGCAGCCGTCTAACGAGTCTCCACTTTACAGCCGGCAGTTCCAGCCAATCTCAGAAGCAATATGCTTCGGAAAAACTATTACTGTAAACAGGAATTGTAGAATCTTCCTTCGGTGATAAGATTTATTTTTTTTTCTTCCTTTTGCTGTCTCATACACGGCTATATCTTGCATTAGTAAATGTTTTTTGATTACTAATTAAAAAAAAAAAGGAAACCCTGCGACTCTTTTTATGAAAACTGAAAATACTCACAAATTATTTAATAAGTGAGGTGTCTGACAACTTTAACACTTCCAGCGCTTCTCGTTAATAAATGTAATTGGAGGTAGATTTTAAATAAATAAATAAATAAATAAATAAATTCTATCTGAGCATAGATTTCATTACGTCGAAATCTGATCTCTGGATGCCTATGGACATTACAGACTTAGGTGTTAAATAGACAAAAAGTGAATCAACCTGCCTTTAAAAGCACAGCATGACCATGTAATTCTTTTTTTCCAGTTTGTGGTAAGAAATGATGAAACTTCTTTCCAAGTAGCTATCACCCAGATTTAGTGTGAAAAGTAGTGTAATTGTAATTCACGCCATCAGGGTTTATCAGCTGTTCTGTAGTTAGGGAAGGCTTGCTTTTCAAATAGGAAAGCTGCCAAGTGCTCTGTGTTACCTCCAGCAAGCTTATCGGATTCAGATAGGAGCCAAAACAGCAGCTGCACACATATGCAAATTGGCAATTAATAGTATAAAATTCTGCAAAAAAAAAAAAAATCCTCAACACTGAAAATTCATTGGAACTACCTGAGCTCTAACCTTAGCTCTGAATGGTAGGCTGTGCCTTTGTCCAACAGCCGGGGATTAATTACCCTCTGGGGGCTACCCTTAACCCCTTCACCCCCGAGGGTGGTTTGCACGGTAATGACCAGGCCAATTTTTACAATTCTGACCACTGTCCCTTTATGAGGTTATAACTCTGGAACGCTTCAACGGATCCCAGTGATTTTGACATTGTTTTCTCGTGACATATAGTACTTCATGACAGTCGTAAAATTTATTTAGTGTTACCTGCGTTTATTTGTGAAAAAAACGGAAATTTTGCAAAAATTTTGCAATTTCCCAACTTTGAATTTTTATGCAATTAAATCACACAGATATGTCATTTCCCACATGTTTACTTTACATCAGCACAATTTTTGAACCAAATTTTTTTTTTGTTAGGGAGTTATAAGGGTTAAAATTTGACCAGCAATTTCTCATTTTTACAACACCATTTTTTTTTAGGGACCACGTCACATTTGAAGTCATTTTGAGGGGTCTATATGATAGAAAATAAACAAGTGTGACACCATTCTAAAAATGGCACCCCTCAAGGTGCTCAAAACCACATTCAAGAAGTTTATTAACCCTTCAGGTGTTTCACAGGAATTTTTTGGAATGTTTAAATAAAAATGAACATTTAACTTTTTTTTCACAAAAAATTTACTTCAGCTCCAATTTGTTTTATTTTACCAAGGGTGACAGGAGAAAATGGACCGCAAAAGTTGTTGTACAATTTGTCCTGAGTACGCTGATACCCCATATGTGGGGGTAAACCACTGTTTGGGCGCATGGGAGAGCTCGGAAGGGAAGGAGCGCCATTTGACTTTTCAATGTAAAATTGACTGGAATTGAGATGGGACGCCATGTTGCGTTTGGAGAGCCACTGATGTGCCTAAACATTGAAACCCCCCACAAGTGACACCATTTTGGAAAGTAGACCCCCTAAGGAACTTATCTAGAGGTGTTGGGAGCACTTTGACCCACCAAGTGCTTCACAGAAGTTTATAATGCAAGAACCATAAAAATAAAAAATCATTTTTTTTCACAAAAATTATATTTTCGCCCTCAATTTTTTATTTTCCCAAGGGTAAGAGAAGAAATTGGACCCCAAAAGTTGTTGTACAATTAGTCCTGAGTACGTTGATACCCCATATGTGGGGGTAAACCACTGTTTTGGCGCATGGGAGAGCTCGGAAGGGAAGGAGCGCCGTTTGACTTTTCAATGCAAAATTGACTGGAATTGAGATGGGACGCTATGTTGCATTTGGAGAGCCACTGATGTGCCTAAACATTGAAACCCCCCACAAGTGACACCATTTTGGAAAGTAGACCCCCTAAGGAATTTATCTAGATGTGTGGTGAGCACTTTGACCCACCAAGGGCTTCACAGAAGTTTATAATGCAGAGCCGTAAAAATAAAACAAAACTTTTTTCCCACAAAAATTATTTTTTAGCCCCCAGTTTTGTATTTTCCCGAGGGTAAAAGGAGAAATTCGACCCCAAAAGTTGTTGTCCAATTTGTCCTGAGTGCGCTGATACCCCATATATGGGGGGAACCACCGTTTGGGCGCATGGCAGAGCTCGGAAGGGAAGGCGCATCATTTGGAATGCAGACTTAGATGGAATGGTCTGCAGGCGTCACATTGCTGTTTGCAGAGCCCCTTTTGCACCTAAACAGTAGAAACCCCCACAAGTGACCCCATATTGGAAACTAGACCCCCCAAGGAACTTATCTAGATGTGTTGTGAGAACTTTGAACCCTTAAAGTGTTTCACTACAGTTTATAAAGCAGAGCCGTGAAAATAAAAAATCTTTTTTTCCCACAAAAATTATTTTTTAGCCCCCAGTTTTGTATTTTCCCAAGGATAACAGGAGAAATTGGACCCCAAAAGTTGTTGTCCAATTTGTCCTGAGTACGCTGATACCCCATATGTTGGGGTAAACCCCTGTTTGGGCACACGGGAGAGCTCGGAAGGGAAGGAGCACTGCTTTACTTTTTCAATGCAGAATTGGCTGTAATTAAGATCGGACGCCATGTCGCGTTTGGAGAGCCCCTGATGTGCCTAAACAGTGGAAACCCCCCAATTATAACTGAAACCCTAATCCAAACACACCCCTAACCCTAATTCCAACGGTAACCCTAACCACACCTCTAACCCAGACACACCCCTAACCCTAATCCCAACCCTATTCCCAACCGTAAATGTAATCCAAACCCTAACCCTAACTTTAGCCCCAACCCTAACCCTAACTTTAGCCCCAACCCTAACTGTACCCTTAATTCTAGCCCCAACCCTAACCCTAGCCCCAACCCTAACCCTAACCCTAGCCCTAACCCTAACCCTAGCCCTAACCCTAGCCCTAACCCTAACCCTAACCCTAGCCCTAACGGGAAAATGGAAATAAATAAAAATTTTTATTTTTTAATTTTTCCCTAACTAAGGGGGTGATGAAGAGGAGTTTGATTTACTTTTACAGCGGGTTATTTAGCGGATTTTTATGATTGGCAGCCGTCACACACTGAAAGACGCTTTTTATTGCAAAAAATATTTTTTGCGTTACCACGTTTTGAGAGCTATAATTTTTCTATATTTTGGTCCACAGAGTCATGTGAGGTCTTGTTTTTTACGGGACGAGTTTATGTTTTTATTGGTAACATTTTCGGGCACGTGACATTTTTTGATCGCTTTTTATTTTGATTTTTGTGAGGCAGAATGACCAAAAACCAGCTATTCATGAAATTCTTTTGGGGAAGGCATTTATACTGTTCCGCGTTTGGTAAAACTGATAAAGCAGTTTTATTCTTTGGGTCAGTACGATTACAACAATACCTCATTTTTATCATTTTTTTATGTTTTGGTGCTTTTATACGATAAAAACTATTTTATAGAAAAAATAATTAGTTTTGCATCGCTTTATTCTGAGGACTATAACTTTTTTATTTTTTGCTGATGATGCTGTATGGCGGCTCGATTTTTTGCGGGACAAGATGACATTTTCAGCGGTACCATGGTTATTTATATCTGTCTTTTTGATTGCGTGTTATTCCACTTTTTGTTCGGCGGTATGATAATAAAGCGTTGTTTTTTTGCCTCGTTTTTTTACGGTGTTTACTGAAGGGGTTAACTAGTGAGCCAGTTTTATAGGTTGGGTCATTACGGACGCGGTGATACTAAATATGTGTATTTTTTTTTTATTTAGATAAAGAAATGTATTTATGGGAATATTTTTTTTTTCTTTATTTAGGATTTTTTTTTTTTTTTTACACATGTGGAATTTTTTTTTTAAACTTTTTTACTTTGTCCCAGGGGGGGACATCACAGATCGCTGATCTGACAGTTTGCAGTGCACTCTGTCAGATCAGCGATTTGACTTAGAGCACTGCAGCCTTACCAAGCACCTGCTCTGAGCAGGCACTTGGTAAACCACCTCCCTCTCTGCAGGACCCGGATGCCGCGGCCATCTTGGATCCGGGGCCTGCAGCGAGGAAGGAGGTAGGAGACCCTCGGAGCAACGCGATCACATCGCGTTGCTGCGGGGGTCTCAGGGAAGCATGCAGGGAGCCCCCTCCCTGCGCGATGCTTCCCTGTACCGCCGGCACACCGCGATCATGTTTGATCGTGGTGTGCCGGGGGTTAATGTGCCGGGGGCGGTCCGTGACCGCTCCTGGCACATAGTGCCGGATGTCAGCTGCGATAGGCAGCTGACACCCGGCCGCGATCGGCCGCGCTCCCCCTGTGAGCGCGGCTGATCGCGCTGGATGTACTATTCCGTCCTTGGGAAGTAAGGCTCAGAATAGTACGTCCAATGACAGAAAGGGGTTAAAACAGCCTCAAATTCAGAAATACTAAAAAAAAAAAAAAAAAAATGGTAAATACTGACAGCCGAATCAAACACAACTGGACCGATTTTTTTTCAGTTCCAGAAAACTAATTAATGACTGAATGATGCCATAGTGCAGTGCTATATGTATTAGAACGGATGCAGATGAGCATATGAAAAATCGTCTAAGGCTCTGTTCACATGTCCGGTAATCATCCCTTAGAACAGATCCAACAGGAATCAGATGGTAAAAAAAGTTCTACAGGCACAACTTTTTATTCCATTTTTAAATAACTGATCTCGGTTGGATCCATTTTTTTAACATTGAAGGCTATGGAAATCGTTAATTAGCCATCCGTTTTTCTTTTCATTTGTAACGGATCCGTTTTCTACTTACTGTATTAGTTTCAAATGGAAGATAACGGATGGTTATTTAATGGATCCATTTTCTATAGACTTTACTGTTAACTGATTTCAGCTGGATCCATTTTTTTAACAGTAAAGTCTATGGAAAATGGATCTGTTATCTTCCGTTTGAAACTAATCCAATAAGCAAAAAATTGATTCGTTACAAATGAAAAAAAAAAAGGTTACTGGATCCATTTTCCATAGAGTTCAATGTTAAAAAAAACGGATCCAACGGATTGCTGCTGGATCAGTTCTAATGGATCATTAATGGACATGTGACTATCAACTAAGAAATCTGGATGATTTTCATCAGTTTTTTTTATCTGTGTGTCCGTTTATCGTACAATAGCTGGGAGACATCTTGTATAAGGCCGGCGTCACACTAGCGAGTTTTACGGACGTATGAGCGCATTAAATACGTCCGTAAAACACGCCTAACAAACGTCCCAATTATTCTCTATGCCCCTGCTCCTATCTGCCGTATTTTACTGATCAGTATTATACGGCTTTCTACGGCCGTAGAAAATCGCAGCATGCTGCGTTTGTCACCGTATTGCGCAAAAAAAACGCCAATGAAAGTCTATGGAAGCCCCAAAAATACGGATTACACACGGACCAGCAGTGTGACTTGCGAGAAATACGCAGCGCTGTTAGAGAGAAAAGCCGTCAATTCAGTGCGGTGTACAGTAAAATCACACTGACAGCTTCCAGTAGAATAGGTAGAATAAATGTGTACACATAGAATAGGTATATATATATATATATATATATATATATATATATATATATATATATATGTCAGTAGACACATATATGTATATATATTAATATTTCATACAGCGCTAGATAGCTTTAAAGCCAGTAATTCAATTACCGGCTTTTGCTATCTCCTTCCTAAACCCGACATGATATGAGACATGGTTTACATACAGGAAACCATCTCATATCCCCATTTTTTTGCATATTCCACACTACTAATGTCAGTAGTGTGTATGTGCAAAATTTGGGCTCTGTAGCTATTAAAATAAAGGCCTGGGCTCCCGCGCAATTTTCTCCGCCAGAGTAGTAAAGCCAGTGACTGAGGGCAGATATTAATAGCCTGGAGAGGGTCCATGGTTATTGACCCCCCCTGGCTAAAAACATCTGCCCCCAGCCACCCCAGAACAGGCACATCTGGAAGATGCGCCTATTCTGGCACTGGGCCACTCTCTTCCCATTCCCGTGTAGCGGTGGGATATGGGGTAATGAAGGGTTAATGCCACCTTGCTATTGTAAGGTGACATTAAGCCAAATTAATAATGGAGAGGCGTAAATTATGACACCTATCCATTATTAATCCAATACTAGTAAAGGGTTAATAATAATTTATTCTACGCTCAATCCTTCTGAAGACCCTCGCTCTGTAACAAAGTAAAAATAATAAACCAACAATATACATACCTTCCAAAGATCTGTAAGGTCCCACGAAGTAAATCCATCTGAAGGGGTTAAAACATTTTGCAGCCAGGAGCGCTGCTCCTGGTTGCAAAACCCCGGGGAATGAAGGTAAAGTAGGTCAATGACCTATATTTACTGTACCTTCATTTGCAGTGAGGCGCCCTCTGCTGGCTGTTCCTGGAGCGTGGGAACTTTCCTAGAAAGCTCCCAGGCTCGAGTTCATATGAGGACAACCAGCAGAGGGCGCCTCACCGCGAATGAAGGTAAATATAGGTCATTGACCTACTTTACCTTAATTCCCCGGGGTTTTGCAGCCAGGAGCACCGCTGCATTAGCAGAGCTCCTGGCTGCAAAATGTTTTAACCCCTTCAGATGGATTTACATCATGGGACGTTACAGATCTTCGGAAGGTATGTATATTGTTGGTTTATTATTTTTACTTTGTTACAGAGCGAGGGTCTTCAGAAGGATTGAGCGTAGAATAAATTATTACAACAACCTTTGTTTTTATTTCAATAAAATAATTTTTAATAATGTGTGTGTGTTTTTTTTAACCCTTTACTATTATTGGATTAATAATGGATAGGTGTCATAATTGACGCCTCTCCATTATTAATTTGGCTTAATGACACCTTACAATAGCAAGGTGGCATTAACCCTTCATTACCCCATAACCCACCGCTACACGGGAATGGGAAGAGAGCGGCCAAGTGCCAGAATAGGCGCATCTTCCAGATGTGCCTTTTCTGGGGTGGCTGGGGGCAGATATTTTTAGCCAGGGGGGGGCCAATAACCGTGGACCCTCTCCAGGCTATTAATATCTGCCCTCAGTCACTGGCTTTACTACTCTGGCGGAGAAAATTGCGCGGGAGCCCACGCCAATTTTTTCTGCCATTTAACCCTTTAATTTAATAGCTAGAGCGGCAAAATTTTGCATATACACACTACTAACATTAGTAGTGTGGAATATGCAAAAAAATGGGGATATGAGATAGTTTACTGTATGTAAACCATGTCACATATCATGTCGGGTTAAGGAAGGAGATAGCAAAAGCCGGCAATTGAATTACCGGCTTTAAAGCTATCTAGCGCTGTATGAAGTAATAATATATGTACATATATGTGTCTACTGACATATATATATATATATATATATATATATATATAGACAGTATATATGTTTGTTTTTTTTAAACACATGGATCCCTTGTATAGCCGTATGTCGGTTTTGCAAGCCTGCGAGAAAAACACGCAGTACGGATGCCATACGGATTACATACGGAGGATGCCATGTGCAAAAAACGCTGAAACACCCTGCCTACGGAGGAGCTACGGACCACTATTTTGGGGACTTTTCAGCGTATTACGGCCGTAATATACGGACTGTATTGTCTTACGCTGAGTGTGACGCCGGCCTAAGAGGTACTCTGCCTAAGGCCGGAGTCACACATGCGAGAAACACGTCCGTGTCTCGCATGTGAACAGCAAGCTCTGGTGTCGGCACTTCGGAGCGGAGCGTGCAGCTCCATGTGTTGCTATGCGGCCGCACGCTCCGCTCCGAAGTACCGGCGCCAGAACTTGCGGTTCACATGCGAGACACGGACGTGTTTCTCGCATGTGTGACTCCGGCCTAATAGAGAGGTGCCTGAGCAACGTTTTTCAGTTAGCGTTTATAGGAAACTTTTGAGTTGTCAAGTCCCTGTATCCTGTGTAGTATATGCGTATACCTTTTCCTATATTCTGTGTTGTATGTTACCTGCCCCCTGACACCGCTCTAGCAGTACCTGAACCCTGACACCGCTCCAATGGCACCTGTGCCTACAGCCACACCTGAAGCCTGACCCTGCTCCCGAAGCTACCTCTACTTAACACAGCTCCTGGCGGTGCCTGTGCCCAAAGCTGCACCTGTGGCAGCTGAAGCCTGACACCGCTCCCAAGAGTACCTTTGCCTAACATCACTCCTGACAATGTTCCTGGCGGTACCGGTGCCAAAAGCTGCACCTACGGTGCCAGAAGCTCGACATCGCTCCCGAAAGTACCGGTGCCTAAAGTCACACCCGTGGCACATGAAGCTTGAACCACTGCTACGGAGCTGAACCTTGAAGCCGCTCCGGTGGTACCTGAACCCTGAAGTCACACCGGCAGTACCTGAACCTTGAAGCAGCACCGGCAGTACCTGAACCTGTTCCCAAGACCCGTGTGTCTGAAAGTGTGCCTATTCCTGCATTCTGCATTGTCTGGACTGTTATACCAGTCTCTGAATCCAGTGTCAACAGCTGTCCTGCCCGAGGAGCGGTCTGAAGGGAGCCTGAGTCCATGTCTGAGTCTGCAAACCTGACCCCTTGGGTCAACAACTGTAGTATTGGGGACTGCCTAGGAAGGGTACCTGGTGGCTACTTGCAGTACAAGTCTGTCTCCACCATCAGGAGGTCCAGTGAACACCAGGTAGCAGCTCTCCTAGGCAAGCCCAGCCCTGTGTCACAGTTGGTACACATGTGCCACCAGCATTCGAGACAGCTTAGCACCCTAAAAGAACACTCCAGGTAAAATAGATACTTCGTTCTATGCCAAATACAGGGCATATGGGGAATAGGAATTTCCTTTTTCCGTAGTTACAAACATTGCAATACCCCAAACTAGAAGATTTAAGCCCTGCCACTGAGGACACCTCTAAAATACTCATGTCCACACACTTTGGGGAGAGTTTGAAAAAAAACCTTGCCGCCTATGTGTTCACTGGGCTTTGCAAAATTGGTACTTTTGGCGAGTATATCTATGGTGCTTTTCAACCCTTTATGGACACTGTAATTTTTTTTTTGCTTCCATTTTTCCTCCCTTTCCCTCCCATTTTTCCATTTTTCCTCCCTTTCTTCCAAGAGCCATATCATTTGTTTGTTTTTTTCCATCGACATAACCGTATGAAGACTTGTTTTTTTGTGGGATAACTTGTAGTTTTGAATAACACTATTCAATGTGCTTCTTCACATCAATACGATTATGGAGATACCAAATACGGCTCTGGCAAAAATTAAGAGACCACTGCAAAATTTTCAGTTTGTCTGATTTTTCTCTTTATAGGTATAATTTTGAGTAAAATGTAAATTGTTCTTTTATTCTACACACTACTGACAACAGGTCTCCGAAGTTCCAAGCACTACATTTTGTATTTATTTTCTGAAAATGAGAAATGGTCAAAATAGCAAAAAAATGCATTGCTTGCAGACCTCAAACAATGCAAAAAAAAAAAAAGTTCATAATCATTTAGAAACAACAATACTAATGACAGCCTTCCCCCGTACATAATAAAGCATTATAGGGGGGGGGGGGGAGGCCTAATGGACACACAGACCATGAAGAATTAATTTGGATTTTTGTGGTTAACTGTATGTCATAAAGTCAAATTTAAGGCCGAGTTAGCTGTGGTATTCTAGCACCATGAGCAGTTAGAACTGGTTTATGCCAGTTCTTTGGAGCCGTTTTTAACGGCTTTTCATTGCTTGATGTGGCTATTGGCGGGCTTTTTTATGATATATAAAGCCCTGTTATTACGGTTTTTCCTCACAGGGTGTTTTAAAAAGAATCTGAAGATCCCGCCCTCCCTCCCTTAGGCCTGTCCCACACGTCCAGATAATTCCGGTACCGGAAAAATCGGTACCGGAATTGTCCGTGTGTCAGTGTGCTCACGTGGCACATCAGTGTGGCACACGTGCGGCAGCCATGTGCTGCCCGTGTGCCAACTGGGTACCACACGGACAGTGCAGGAGACAGCGCTACAAGTAAGCGCTGTCCCCTGCTTTGGGTGCTGAAGCCCCATTCATTTCTTCTCTCCAGCAGCGTTCGCTGGAGCGAAGGAATGAAAAATATATTTTTTTTTGCGGTGTAAATAAAGTTCCCTGTAACCAACCCCCTCCCACCCCCTCCCACCCCCTGTGCGCCCACCCGCTGGAAAGAAAATACTCACCTAGCTCCCTCGATGCTTCCTCTCAGCATCGCAGCTCTTCCTGTATGAGCGGTCACGTGGTGCCGCTTATTACAGTGATGAATATGAGGCTCCACCTCCCACAGGGAACTTTATTTACACCGCAAAAAAAAAGAAAAAAAGATTTTTCATTCCTTCGCTCTAGCGAACGCTGCTGGAGAGAAGAAATGAATGGGGATTCAGCACCACAAACTGGGGGGACAGCACTTACTGTAGCGCTGGCTCCTGCACGGCACACGGACTGCACACGGACAGCATCCGTGTGCGGTACGTGTTTTACATGGACCCATTGACTTTAATGGGTCCGTGTGATCCGTGCGCTCCCACGAACACTGACATGTCTCCGTGTTTTTCAAACGGACACACGGTCCGTGAAAACACGCTGACATGTGCAGTGACACATTGATTTTAATGTGTCTACGTAAGTCAGTGTCTCCGGTACGTGAGGAAACTATCACCTCACGTACCGGAGCCACTGACGTGTGAAACCGGCCTTAAGCTATGTATTTACCCTGTCGTGCTTCATTTATTTGTGGGAAAATCGCCCTTTATTGGGTGGATTAGTTTTTTTTGTTTTTTTTTAACCAATCAGTATTTATTGAACATTTTTCACAATAAACAACATATCAGAATGAAAAGGGAAGGTGGGGGGGAGGGAAGGGGGGATCAGGGGAAAAATCCAATGCATACCGTATTAAGGACCACAATGTAATCAATACAAAATACATAAATACAGTGTCACATAGAGGATAAAAGAAATAAGCAGAAAACCAAAAAACAAGAGCAGAATTGTAGGAGCAAACAGTTTAAATAAGGGAAAGAGCAGACTGAGATACAAATGGCGAGGACGTCCAAGGGTCCCACCACGAGAGGACCTTAGCTCTTTTCGATAGACCCCCTGCCATTATGACCTCATAACAAAAATGTAAATCAATCCTGGAGATCAGCTCTGCTCTGGAGGGGGAAACGGAGGTCTTCCAATGCTTCGCGATACATTGCCTAGCAGCCACTAGGATATTAGAAACTATGGGGCGCAGGGGGGCAGGGAGATCGATGAGGGAGATGCCCAGGACAGCGAGTTGGCCACTCAGAACAAGGGGCATACGGATCAGATCCTCAATCAAAGTCTCTACCTCACGCCAGAAGACCCGGACCTGCGGACACGACCACCAGACATGAGAGGAGGACCCAAGGGCGCCACATCCCTTCCAGCAGCGCGGAGAGGTAGCCGGGAAAACCCTCGCCAATCGGGCGGGGGTGAGGTACCAGTGGAGCTGAATTTTTTTCACCTGCTCCAAGTGGCCCAAACAAGACGAGAACCTAGAAGGGTGTACCATAGCAAATTGCCAATCCTCCAGGGAAGCCTCAAAGCCCAACGCTGACTCCCAGGAAGACATAAAAGGAAGTTTGTCAGTAGAACCAAATGAGATGAGGGCTTTATAAATTATAGAGATGCCATGTGGCACAATGGTGGATGGTCTGAAGAATCTATGGGCCGGGTCCTCTGTCAGAGGCGGGGGTGCACCAAATGACCGCCACGGTCTGAGGAAGCTGCGAATCTGCAGGTATTGAAAGAAGTCAGACCCAGTGAGGGAAAATCTCCCTGCAAGGTCCTCAAACGACAAGAGACCGTCCGAACCGAAAAGGTCCGCCACCCGGTGCACCCCACGCCTCGTCCAGGAGGCAAGAGAAATGTGGACAATGGCACACTCCACAGCCTGCAAAGAGACATAGTCAAACATGAATGTTAGGAGAGAAGTGCTAAGGAGCGCCCATAGTTTAGATGCGTTCCTAATAGAACGGAGACAGGGGCCCACAGGAGGAACTTGAAGTAGTTGGAGCTCCAAAAGCAATCTAAGCGAGTTTTGGGGAGCAAAATGGGATTCAATCAGAAACCAGGGCAAACATGAGTTCCCCTCCCACCATATTTTAAGGGGCTCAAGGATCGCCGCCCTGTAATACGCCTGGACCGCAGGAGCTCCCAACCCCCCCGCAGAGTACGGAAGGGACATAATCCGACGCCTGACCCTATGGGGCTTCTTATTCCAGATAAATCGGTCTATCAAAGATTGAAAAGCCAAAATAAACTTCGAGGAGATAAAAAGGGGAAGGCACCGAAAGAGGTACATTATTTTGGGGAGGAATAGCATTTTCGCCGTTTGTATGCGGGCCATCCACGAGAGAGACGTGCTTGATATTTGCTCCATGCCCCTCCTGACCTCCGAAAGAGTTTCTTCGCAATTTACTCGGACTATGTTATCTAGCCTAGTAATCTTGATGCCCAGATATGTAAAGCCCAAGGGAGCCCAAATAAAAGCATATTGAGATTGAATTTGAATCTGAAGGGGGGGGGGGGGGGGAGGAAGAGGGGGAAAATTGTGGATTTGGTGAGATTAAGTTTATAATATGAAACCGCCGAAAACTCAGATAGGATGGTGGTGATTGCAGTCAATGAAGTTAAGGGAGAGGTGCAGGTCAGGACCACGTCGTCGGCATAAAGACCAATTTTATGTTCGGTTCCCCCCACCGCAATTCCCCTTATGTCCGCGCACTGCCTGACCATGGCGGCCAAGGGCTCCATGATCAGAGCAAAGATGATAGGGGAGAGGGGGCAGCCTTGACGAGTACCGTTCCTAATAGGAAACGTTCGAGACCCGAATCCCGCCGATCGAACCGACGCGCATGGGTTGGAATACAATGCCATAACCGCTTTGCTAATCTGCCCGGTAAGCCCAAATTTCTCCAATGTGAGCTCGATATAGCCCCAGTGCACTCTGTCAAACGCCTTCTCGGCATCGAGCGACAGGAATACACTGGGGAGACTCCCCCTCTCCACCACATCCAAGAGATCTATCAGTCGTCTGGTACCATCCCTCGTCTGTCTGCCAGGAACAAACCCAACTTGGTCGGGGTGAATGAGATCAGGAAGGACTGAGAACAATCTATTGGCCCAGACTTTTGCGTAGATCTTAACGTCGCAGTTTAAGAGTGCTATCGGGCGGAAGTTCCCCGGAGATGTTGTGGGTTTCCCTTGTTTGGGGAGAGTCGCAATGGCAGCCTCCAACCCCTCAGCCCTAATACTACCAACCGCCAGCCAATTATTAAAAAGACGCAACAGAAAGGGGGCAAGGGCAGGAAAAAACTGAGCATAGTAGGAGAAGGGAAAGCCATCAGGCCCCGGGGAAGAACCCTTATTGGCCTCTCTGATAATCTGCGAGAGTTCAGACTCGACAATGGGGGAATTTAGGAAGGAGAGCTGCTCCTGAGTGACCGAGGGGAGATTAGCCCTCTCCAAGAACGCCAAAATTGACTCCCGCATAGGTTGAGGAATCCCCAGGTCAGACCCGAGGTCATAAAGCGAGGAATAATAAGAAGCAAACTCCTCCGCAATCTGAATCGGGTTGCAAACCTGGGAGCCGTCAGACCGGAGCAAGAATGGGATCTTGGATTGGGCCTCTCTCTTCCTAACACGTCTAGCCAGAACAGCACCCGCTCGATCCCCCATTGTGTAGAATTTGGCTCTGGTTTTCCTCAGGGCCTTCTCAGCCTTATGGAGGAGGAGATTGCGAACATGTATGCGGGCTTTAGAAAGGTCAGAGAGAAGCGCTGGAGTAGGAGAAAGTTTATGAGCAGATTCCAGGCGAGATAATTCGTCTAAGGCTACCTGAAGTGCCGCATTGTATTTCCTCTTAGCCTTTGCCGCTAGCTTGATGAAGTGACCCCTAATCACCGCCTTGTGGGCGAACCAGAGGGTATCGTCACCAATGTCAGGAGTGTCATTGGAGGCAAAAAATTCTCCCAAGGCCTCCTCTATACATTGGGAATTGGATTGGTCAGCCAGGAGGTGGGCATTAAGGCGCCAACGCGCAGGGGGTCTGATGGCCAAGGGGTCCTTCAGGGTAAGGGACACCGGGGCATGATCCGACCAGGTGATACTGCCAATATCTGCTGCGATGCAGTGAGGGAGAGCCACGTCATTCACCAGCACAAAATCGATCCTGCTATAAGAACCGTGTCTGGGAGACAAAAATGTGTAGTCTCTCTCACCGCAGTGCAGGTACCGCCAGACATCATGCAAGTGGAAAGAGTCAGCTAGAGGACCGACTTCACATCTAGACAGTGAAGAGGCAGAGCAGTCGAGGACTTTGGACATTGGGGCATTGAAGTCACCAGCTATCAGCTTGTGCCCATGTTGAATATCATTAAGAGTTTTGAATACACCCTCCAAAAACTTAAGTTGGCCTACATTAGGGGCATATATCGAGGCAATAGTATATGGGGCATTATTAATGAGACACAACACCACAATGAATCTACCCAATGGATCCGCTATAGATCGAACCAGTTGGAAGGAGTTGGACCTGCTGAAGAAAATGGCTACACCCGCCTTTTTTGACGGGC
The DNA here is from genome assembly GCF_032444005.1 of Ranitomeya imitator. Lineage (NCBI taxonomy): Eukaryota > Metazoa > Chordata > Amphibia > Anura > Dendrobatidae > Ranitomeya > Ranitomeya imitator. Next base: position 33,521,476 of record NC_091288.1, read on the forward strand.
CATTGGCAAAAAACTGATGCGGGTACAGACCTGATTGCATTCTGAAGTTATCACATTCCAGCAAGTGCGTTTCCTGGAGACATAAAATATCATGACGGGATTTGCTCAACTGACGCCAAACCACAGACCTCTTACCCGGCGAGTTGAGGCCATTAACGTTAATTGAATACAGTGAGATACTCATTGAAAAGGTATAAGAACAGTTTTACAGTCCTCAAACACTGATAACCTGAGCAAAGGCAAAGAAAACATGTGGTCAATATAGCAGGACATAAGAAAGGGCAAAACAGAAACAGAAGAGAAAGAACATAGGGAAACAAACAGGACATACAACAAAAAAACCAGCGGACCAAGGTCCATTCAGGAATATCCTGAGTCCAGAAGGTGAGAATCAAAAAAACAGTTCACCTATGGGGCAAACAGATGCTGCTGGAGCTCTCAAGCGAGAAACCAACGCAGCTTAAAAAAGGAAAAAAAAGAAAAACAAAGTAAATCCGTGCGGGAAAATAGCCAGGAACCAAAGATACAGTAGACTCAGGCCTCCTCCCAGTCCGGTGTAATACGGGCCCTGGGACCTCCGTTAGACCCATGCTTAGGAATGTTCACGGCACTCGAGGAGTCCGGAGTCGGGAGTCCCCATTTAGCGAGAGCCGAAGCCGCGTGGGACGGAGTTAGGCAGGTAGTGATTGATCCATCTTTGCGAATGAGCAGCTTCGTCGGAAATCCCCAGCGATACAGGATGCCTTTCTCTCTGAGGATGGTAGTGTAGGGGGCGAAGGTCCTCCGCAGAGCCAAAGTGCCCGGAGAGAGATCCGGAAAGACTGAGATGTTTGCAAATCGTTCAGGAAGCGCTGGGGTTCTCCTTAGGGCCTGTAGAAAGTCCTCCTTTATCTCAAAAAAATGTATGCACGCCAGCACATCTCTGGGAATGGAGGGCCCCAGGCCAGAGGGTTTAGGGATCCTATGCACGCGGTCTATTATGAAGTCCTTTGGCGCGAACTGCGGTAAGGCTGCCGCCATAAAGTCCTGCAGGAATGGCTTCAAATCCCCTGCCAGGACAGATTCCTCGATGCCTCTCAGTTTAACGTTATTTCTCCTGGACCTATCTTCCAGGTCCAGGGCTTTAGCGTGGGTTTTAGCAGCTAGGGTTTGCAGGGATTCATGTGCGTCCCAGAGCTCATTATGAGAGGAGACCAGTTCCGCCATCTTGCGCTCCAGGCGGTCCGTGCGGTTGCCCAGCTCCGCCACCTCTCCTCTTAGCTCAGCCAGCATAGAACGCAAGTCCTCTTGGATGGAGGATCTAAGGTCCCCAAGCAGTCCTTTAAGGAGAGATGCGGTCACCGGGCCATCAGCTGCGTCAGACGCCGAGCCGCCTGAATTTAACGCTGCTCCGCCAAAATGCGACGCTGCTGCGTCCGAATGTAGCGCTGTTCCATCTGGATGCGACGCCGCAGCGCCGGACCGCGACGCCTGAGCGTTGCGTTGTGAGGAGCGGGAAGCCCTGGGGGAGGACGGCGCCATCTTGGATTCCGGCGGTGGCTGCGGGGTGGCTGCAAAGAAGTCGGGAATTCTCCTAGGGGGATCGCGGTTGGACGCTCTGGATTTCCCCATGCACTCACCGACGCTCCGGGAGCCAGCACCGATGTCGTGAAGGCAGAAGAGGACACCTGAGAGGTAGAAATGTGCCGCTTTGAGGTTCCTGGCTGAGGAGCTCCCACTCTGTGCGACCTACTCCATCAGCAGATAGGCCACGCCCCGGTGGATTAGTTTTTATGGTGGTTAAGTTTTGGACATTTTAAGAATTAACTTATTAAAAGTGGTGTGTTATTTAACTTAAGAAACCCAAAATAAATATCACCGTCATTTCTTCCAAACGTTGTCTAGTCTTTTATTTGAATGAATGGGTCTTGTGTTGCCATGATTTCACTCAGGAAGAATTCAGAAATCAATATTTTGTGGAATAACCATGATTTTTAATCACAGCTTTCATGCATCTTGGCATGTTCCACCAGTCTTTCACAATGCTTTTGGGTGACCTCATGCCGCTCCTGGTGCAAAAATGTAAGCAGTTCTTCTTTGCTTGATCGCTTGTGACTATCTCTTGATTACATTCCAGAGGTTTTCAACGGGGTTCAAGTCTGGAGATTGGACTGGCCATGACAGGGATTTGATGTGGTGGTCCTTCATCCACACCTTGATTCACCTAGCTGTGTGGCATGGCGCATTGTCCTGCTGGAAAAATCAGTCCTAAGAGTTGGGGAACTTTGCCTGAGCAGAAGGAATCAACTGCTTTTCCAGGATAACCTTGTATGCGGTTTGATTCATACGTTCTTCGCAAAGATTAACCTACCCAATTCCAGCCTTGATGAAGCATCCCCAGATCATCACCGATCCTCCACCAAATTTCACAGTGGGTGCAAGACACTGTGGCTTCTACGCCACTCCGGATCTCCGTCTAATCATTAGACGACCAGGTGTTGGGCAAAGCTGAAAATTAGACTCATCAGAGAAGATTACCTTACTCCAGTCCTCTATCGTCCAATCCTTATGGTCTTTGGCAAACTTCAGCCTGGCTCTCCTTTGCTTCTCAATGATGAAAGGCTTTTTTCTAGCTTTATATGACTTGAGTCCTGCCTCTAGGAACCTGTTACAAACTGTTCTTGCTGTGGACTTCACCCTAGCTGCCATTTGCCATTCCTTTTGTAGGTCACTTGATGTCATCCTGCGGTTGTTGAGTGACATTCGAATCAACTGGCACTGGAATGGAATGGCTGTCAGACATGTAGAGAAGCGGATTTTTATAAAACTGTGCAGTGGTCTCTTAATTTTTGCCAGAGCTGTATATAAAGGTTTTTTTTAGCTGTTAAAAAAATATCAGTACCTTATATAAAAAATGTGTTTTTGCGGCCATTTTCTGAGACTCATAACTTTTTAATTTTTTCATCTATGGAGCTCTGTGTAGGTTTTTTTTTTTTCACTGCCGAGCTGTAGCTGTTATTAATACAAGTTTTGTTACATACATTTTTTTGATTGCTTTTTAGAAAACTTTATTTATTTCCTTTTTCCAGTAACGTACAGTTTAAAAAATTGCTATACTTTGATAAAGCTGAATTTTTCGACATGATGTTACCAAATATGTTTTGTTTTTTTAATTTTTAAGTTCCGCTATATTTGAATGGAGGAAATGGGGGTGATATAAACTTACGCATTTTTAATTTATTTATTTTTACTTTATTTTTCAGTCTAATTAGGACAGATTAAAAAGGCTTATACTTTGATAACTCTGACTTTTTTGGACATGATGATATCAAATATGTATTGTTTGCTTTTTTAATTCTTAAATTCCACTATTTTTCAATGGAAAAAAAGGGGTGATATCAATATCATTTTTTTAATCTTTTTTTTTCTAACTTTATTTTTCAGTCCCAAGGCTTAAACCTGAGGTCACCTAATCAGTTATATTATATGCTGCTGTAGTGTACTTCCTATATGTAATTCTCCTATGAATCGCATGAGCACGAGCGCGCAAGAAATCGCGACATTTCAATGACTCAGTCCGTTTTTTAACAGCAGGATCTAAATGGTTAAAAGCAGCAATCAGAGCTCAGCTCCGATCACTGCTGTAAAACACAGATGCCGGCTATAGATCACAGCTGGCATCTAAAGAGTGGACAGGGAGTTCAGCTCCTGAGCTTGCTCCATACAGCTCTCAGTGACTTGTGACGAAAATGTATGTCACAGGTCAAATAGGGGTTAAATCTCTGTGTAAAGGCGTTACACTGAGCATAATATACCAAACAGGTTTCCATTGTTTCTTTAGCTTAGGAGAGTTAGGCTTCACTGATTCTGGAAGGTTTTTTTTTATTTTTCTTCTGTTCCAAAGTGATGCTCCCCTACAATAAAATTTTCCCTTTAACCAACTGGGTGTATACCGCAGAACTTATCTGCCCTTTCTCCTCTGATGCTGGCCAATCAAAACATGGCCACGTCCGCCAAGACGTTCTGTGATATACACCCAGTTGGCAAAAGGGAAACTTTGCACCTTTATTCTTGGTGGACATAAAGGCATAACTTTGGAATGGATGGGCACAAAAGAAAAAGAAATTGGCGGCAGTAACCAGTTTAAATAAAAAAAAAAAAAAACAGAATGTCCTCTTTAATCAACCTAATGTCACAAACTGCAATAAACTTAAAGAATTAAAACGAAAAAGTGTAGAAAATGCAATTAAAAAACAATAGTTTACGCAGAAAGAAAAAAAAAAAATAAAACGCTGTCCATCAAGCAAAATAAGCTATTTTAATAAATCCCCACCACGTTGGTCTAAGGGTCACTTGGACAACAACAAACCATTATACCGTCCTCTAGAAATGATTTATTATAGATTTAATGAGTTCAATAAATTATTTCAATCCATATAATAGACAGTTGTATCACCCAGCTAATTTATAGTAATTAACTGGTAAACCGCGGTGTCAAAATGGCGCAAGTGGCTCGTGTCCTCCATGTCTTCTAATCCCCATGACACATAGGAACAAAGTAATTCATATAGATTCATATTGTGAGTAATCCAGATGCCGGCCTTACATAATTAACAGATAATGATACTCAGAAGAGAGAACTTTTCTTACATAGGTATGGCTCTGACGGCATATGTCTAATTAAAATCAACATTACTTACAATTAGGCATAAACAGTCAATAGCATCTGTAGTTGGAGGAGAACATGCGACGGAATGAGAAGAAGCAATTAATTGGATGAGGCCGCCTACAGAACCATGGAGATAAAAAAAAAAAGGCATTCGTTTCCATTATTATTTCCTCTAAGACTATAGTGAATAGATTCATTGCTTTCTACGACGGAAGGGAATCTGGTTAAAGCACTTGGGAAGGATTTGGAAGAAGAACATGTAGTGGAGGGGGAAATAATCCACCATCATATGTCACACCGGGTTATTTTTATACAACTGTGCAAAGGCATGTTATATCTAGAGAAAAACCATCTGTATGCATATCTATATAAAGGGCTGTGCTGGGGAATAGTCTTTAAGCAAAACCTCCTCATAGCACCAAATGCAAATGCTAAGAAAAAAGGATGGTCATTTTTCTTTTATATCTTAAACAAAGTGAGATGCGTGTAGACTGCCATCTCTTTCACTGTTGCGCCGTGTTGTGGCGGACCGTCGGCAGCAAAAAACATTACATGTAACGTTTTTTGCTGCGTTGTGTCCGCCAATTCAGACCGCGCATGCGCGGCCGGAACTCCGCCCCCACCTCCCCGCAACTCACAATGGGGCTGCGGATGCGCTGGAAAAATGCATCCGCTGCCCCCGTTGTGCAGCGCTTGCACAGTATGCGTCGGTACGTCGGGCCGACGCAGCGCGACGGTCCCGTACCGACGCTGGTGTGAAAGTAGCCTAAGGCTTCTTTCACACTTCCATCTTCCAAATCCGCACAGGATCAGTCAAGACGTTGAAATGACGGATCCTGTGCAGATTGTGGAAAATGTGTGCACTGGGCCCGTCTTTCTGATGGACCCGTCGAGGCTATGTGCACCTGTTGTGTACGCGTCTCCGCACCGGTTCTCCGCTGCGAAAACGCATACACAACACAAACCAGGTTAAAAAAAATTAAAAATCGCAGTATTCTCACCTACCGGCGTTCCCGCGCAGAGATGCTTCCAGCAGCTAGTGTTCATAGTAATACATTGCGAAATCTTGTGAGAAGTTGCGGTCTCGCGAGACCGCGACTTCTCACGAGATTTCGCAATGTATTACTAGGAACACTAGCTGCCGGGAGCATCAGTGACGCTGCGCGGGATGTCGGTAGGTGAGAATATTGCGATTTTTTTAATTTTTTTTATTATTTTTCACATTCTGTCTTGTTACTATTGATGCTGCATAGGCAGCATCAATATTAAAAAGAGAAAGAGAGCGAGTGAGAGAGAACTTCCCTGGATGCTCAGTTTGAAAAGGTGGGACCCGTCGCTGGATTCCTGCTTTTCACAGTCAGCGACGCATCCTGCGCCCATAGGCTTCCATTGTAGCCAACGACGGACAGCGCAGGACCCGTCGCTGACCGATTTTCCGACGTGCAGAAAAAACGTTCCTCTGAACGTTTTCTCTGCCCGACGGACCGTTTTTTTAGGCAGGATCCAGTGAAAGACGGATGAAACGGATGGCCATCCGTCACAATCCGTCGCTAATACAAGTCTATGAGAAAATGCGGGATCCTGCAAATTTTCCTGCATTCTCAAAAATCGACGGATTGTGACGGCAGCTGAAAGACGGAAGTGTGAAAGAGGCCTAATCTGACAGTTACGGCGGGTACATGCAGTGCGCAGGAGGTCAGTGTAGGTGCTCCTAACGCAGAGTATCGTGAGAGCGCAGGCTGAAGACTTGAAGGCCAGAGGGCAATAAACGGAGACTGTCGTCAGAGCCATGTACCGATATCGCTGACACCGCTGGCACCGTTGACACCGCTGACAGTGAGACAAAGGGCCCGTGTATGGGACATAGCCTTGTGCCCACACAGACCGGAGAGTCGTACCACCCATTGTGAACGTTATCCTGTAAAGCTTCTAAACAGACCCTACATAGGGGAACCCGTCGTGCAGGACAGAGACATTGCCTTGTGTATTCCTTCTCCTTCCGGACCCAAAGCCGGCATCAGGACCACAAGGAAACATCGCCCACAGCAGGACCCAAGACGCCATCCTCTGCAGGACAACGCTGAATTTTCACAGCGCCATTGCTTTGGCACCACCGTTTGCTCCCAGGGAATACACTGAGGACTGCGTTGAATTGATAAGTCTATTTCCTCTGAACGTATTGTCTCAGTTACTTGTTTTACTACCGTGTTCCAAGTTGCAGTAATTTGTATTCAGAAAATTTCCCTCTACTTCTCCCTGCGTGGAGTATCCACTGTAGAATTAAATCCCCTGATAACCCTGTTACTGCATCCTACGTGCCTGCTGTATCCTTACACAGCGCTGGGATCCTGGATTCAAGTCCCACAACGGACAAAATCTGCAAGGAGTTTGTATATTTTCCCGTGATTGCATGGGTTTCCTCCGGGTTTTCCAGTTTACTCTCACATTCCAAAGATATACTGATAGGGAATCTAGATTGTGAGCCCCATCGGGGACAGCTATGACTATGTCTGTAAAGCGTTGCAGAATAAGATAGTGCTATATAAGCAAAAGCATAATAATAATATTAAAATGCCCAGAGAGGTAGGTTTTTCATCATATGAGATGAAAAAAATAAGTTTATTGTCCTAGCTCTGTATTTAAATAAACTGTAATGTGTGCTCCCAACTCCATGGTATCAAGCACTTGGGGCTCATGCATTGTGAGCTTCCTTATCAATGACCATGTCCATGTATACCAAAAATATTGGGACCCATGGTCTGAATTCATGGCCCCCAGTGTATAACATAATGCCATCCACCTTTATTAATATTTGTGAGATTAGCTGATGGTAAAGCGCTCACTGATACCAGTGCGGTCCTGTAATAGGAGCCACCAGTGTTCATGACATTTCTTCCATCCTAAATCTTCCCCATTGCCTGTATTAGAGAGAAGTGGAAGAAATCGCAGCAACTCAGCCACAAAGTGGTGACCTTATAACGTTACAGAATGAGGTCACCAAGTGCTGAGGAGCAGAGGGGAGAAAATTTCTAACTCATAACTGCAGAGTCCAAACCTCTTTTGTTATTAATATCAGCACAAACACTGCTCCCCCACAAGGAGCTTCATGGCTGAGCATCTGCATGCAACTGGAGTGCCCCCAGACATAGGGCCACGAGTTCTCGGTACCGGGCCTCTCTGGTTCGGTTCTGAGGCTGTCACTGTGGCTAGACTCGGTCCGCGACCCTGCTAAGGGGCATCCAATAAAGATGGTACAGTCTGTCAGGGGTTTGTGACGCCACCTGTGGTGTTCGGTCAGGGTGACCGACGCTGCTGTGGGGTCCGCTGGGGTGATTGAATGGCAGCTGGATGGTATACCTTCCCACAGGTGAAGTATGTCCCCAGGGCTTCCCAGTAAGGTGGATGGTGATGGTGTGAGGTGCGGGCAATAACGAGGACACAAGGTTGCAGCCTCTTTACCTCTTTACTGAAGACTTCAGGATCCTCAATCCAGAGCACACTTAACATGGCTATCCGAGATCGGCCGGTCCGATGGGCACTTCCAGAGTTCCCTTTGCAGGTGGAAATCGTTGCCTACCACTAGCGCCTGTGTGTTGTAGTGCTACCCTGCTGAGCATTCAGAATAGTCCTCACAACTGCTGTTCTCGTTCGTTCTTTCTAATTCTCTCTCGCTTGTTCCAGATGTTACTAGTTTCTCGTCCCCCGGTATGTTATGGCTAGGACGCACCCGTATGACGGGAAGGCTCGGAGCTCTTCCGGGACCCTAGAGACGCCCCTCTCCACGCGTTGCCCCCTATGTCTTCGTAGGAAATTTAAGGTAGACAGCCAACCTATAATTAACTGTCCTGCGGAGTTCGAAGTAAGGCCTAGAGTCAGTTACTCCCGCGGTGTTCCGGCCACTGGCTACGCGCCTCAGTAGGATGTTGCCTCGGTCTTACGGCACGACTCCTACTGGTTCTCCTTTGTGCTTGATCTCGTTTCTCACTGTTCACTGTTCCACAATATCCTTCCCTTCGTGTCTCTCTCTCAGGATACCGCCGCGACCCCCCTGAATCTTCTCCCTGCAACACCCCCTGCCATGGGATGTTGCCTGAATCCAACCCAGTCAGCTTCTGACTAACTTCCTATCCAACCCCTACTTTTACCAGTGTGAGGAGTGGCCCAATAAATAAAGCCTTTATCTCCCCCTAGTGGCCGGAGTGTGAAGTGTAATGTGTGCTTGGTGATACCTGGTCAGTAGAATTCCTTCAGTGCCATCAGACGTACCATCACACCCCTTAGTGGCAGAGTGTCATACTGCAACGACCAGATCTCTGGGGCGCTGCACAACCTTACATTACCAAGCACAATGCTGAGCATCAGATGGAGTGATGTAAAGCAGTGACCACGAAACCCGAACAGTAAAGTTTGGCATCCGTATCGAACACCTACTGTTTGGGTACGGACATCGAACACAGACTTCACCAGGATGTCCGTGTTACTGTTTGGGTTCGGACCCCCGAACACCAGGTGTTTGTCACGCTGTCATATGCATGACAGAATGGCAAACACCGCTTATGATCAGCGGTAAAATCATTACCGCCGGTTAGACAGCCACGGTTCCCACGCTGTCAAATGACAGCGTAAAGGTACCTTCACACTGAACAATTTAACAACGATATCGCTAGCGATCCGTGACGTTGCAGCATCCTGGATAGTGATATCGTTGTGTTTGACACGCAGCAGCGATCTGGATCCTGCTGTGACATCGTTGGTCGGAGCAGAAAGTCCAGAACTTTATTTCGTCGCTGGATCTCCCACAGACATTGCTGAATCGGCGTGTGTGACGCCGATTCAGCAATGTCTTCACTGGTAACCAGGGTAAACATCGGGTTACTAAGCGCAGGGCCGCGCTTAGTAACCCGATGTTTAACCTGGTTACCAGTGTAAATGTAAAAAAACCCAAACACTACATACTTACATTCCGGTGTCTGTCCCCCGGCGCTCTGCTTCCTGCACTGACTGTGAGCGCTGGCTGGCCGTAAAGCACAGCGGTGACGTCACCGCTGTGCTTTACGGCCGGCCGGCGCTGACAGTGCAGGGAAGCAGAGCTATGCACTGTCAGCATACTTACACTACATACTTACCTTCCGCTGTCTGTCCTCCGGCGCTGTGCTTCTCTGCACTGTCAGCGCCGGCCAGCCGGAAAGCAGAGCACAGCGGTGACGTCACCGCTCTGCTTTCCGGCTGGCGCTCACAGTCAGTGCAGGAAGCAGAGCGCCGGGGGACAGAAACCGGAATGTAAGTATGTAGTGTTTTTTTTTTTTTACTTTTACGCTGGTAACCAGGGTAAACATCGGGTTACTAAGCGCGGCCCTGCGCTTAGTAACCCGATGTTTACCCTGATTACCAGGGGACCGGCATCGTTGGTCGCTGGAGAGCTGTCTGTGTGATTGTTGTCTGGATCGCTGCAGTGTCGCTAAATGTGACGGTACCTTTAGACCCCCTACACACGTCAGCGTCTAAAGTATTTGTGGTGACAGTTTCCACATGTACTAGAGACACTTACACAGGAAGACCCATTCAAATTTATGGGTCCACATACATGTCAATGTGTTTCTATGTACTATGTGTATAAATAAATGAAAAAAAAAAAAAAAAGTGGCATGGGGTCCCACTTAATTTTCCTAACCAGCTGAAGTAAAGCAGACAGCTGGGGGCTGTTATTATTCTGGGGAGGAGCCAATATCCATAAATTTTCCCAGCCTATTAATACCAGATTACAGATGTCTACGTAGCCTTCACCGGTTAGTAAAAAGGGGACCCACCCAGAAATGGACTTGGGGGTCCTTCCCTATTTTTACTAACCAGCAAAGGCTAAACAAACAGCTCTGGGATGATATTAAAAGCCTGTGAAGGGCCAGAGATAATGTTCCCCCAGGCTACCAACATCAACCCTCAGCCACCCCCGAAATAGCGCATCCATAAGACGCACCAACTCTGGCGCTTAGCCTCACTCTTCCCACTTGTCCTGTGGTGGTGGCAGTGGGGTGATATTTGTGGAGTTGATGTCAGCTTTGTATTGTCAGCTGACATTAAGCCCAGGGTTTAGTAATGGAGAGACATCTATAAGACGCTCCCATTACAAAACCCTCACCTGTCTGACGTGAAGATAATCCATACTGCCCCACACCGTAATCCATCTCTGTGACATCTGATTTTCAAAATGAACGGTGGCATCATGCGACCATTCACGCTGAAAACCAGGACACAATAAGCTGTTGCGAGCGCCGGTGGGAAGGCAGCTTCAGTGACCGGCGGTAACCTCTATGACGTCACCGCTCGTCACTGAAGCTGCTGATGGATTACGGTGTGGGGCAGTATGGATTATCTTCACGTCGGACAGGTGAGGGATATAGTTGTTTATTATTTTTGTTTTTTTCAAAGGGGATATGGGCATCGGAGGATTATCTTCATGTCTGACAGGTGAGGGATATGGTTGTTTATTATTTTTGCATTTTTACAGGGGACATGGGCCTCAATGGATTGGGTGTAAAGGTCAGTATAACGTTGCATTTTTATTTTTAAATAATTGTGTAAAACAGGGTGTTTTGTTTTATTTAAAAAAAAAGGAATTTATTTCAAAACTTACTTTGGGGTTTGTAATGGTGGCGTCTTATAGACGCCTCTCTATTACTAACCACTGGGCTTAATGTCGTATGGGACATTATGGATTATCTTCACGACAGATGAGGGATATGGTTGTTTATTATTTTGATTTTTTTTAGAGTGGACATGGACATCAGAGAATTATTTTCACGTCTGACAGGTGTGCACCACCGTTAAATACAATGGTGTGAGTGTGTCCGTATTTGCAGCCTTTAAAAAATGGACCTCATACGGGCACAAAAAACAGACGTGTGACGGGGGCCTAAGTCAGAGTATAAGTGGTTAAAAACAGCGTCTCTCTGGAGTACCTGTCCTGTACAACACAGACAGCTCAGTGATGTGAATGACTGTGTGTGTGATCTCTGTCTGCCTTTGTGTCTCTGTGTATGTGGTTTAGTTTACAATGTATGGACTATTGGTAGCATATACACTGATGAATAAAAGGATAACAATGTTTTGAACTTTTGGCTTTCAGGCTCCATTTCTCACCATCCACTGCTGCTTCGAATGTGAGACTACCATAATTTTATAGACAATAATCTTGGTTATCTCATACATAAATTTTACTTGCAACTATTTTGCATATGATTAGTTATGCAGATCCTTGTCATGTCACTGCATTGTTACTGTTTTGATCCTAAAAATCAACATTTTTATTTTTATTTTTTTGTTAGTATTTTGTGAACCCATCTTTGGATTTCAACACTCTCTGAATCCTTCTGGTCATGCTCTTGATCAGACACAAGCAGGTCTTGACTGAAATCTGGTCCCAGGTCTCTTCTACATGTTCCCAAAGTTTGTGCATACTAGTCAAATCACTTGGGTATATATACAGCTTTTTCTTCAACTCTACCCACAAGTGTTCAATTCGGTTGAGGTCTGGGCACTGTGGGGGCCAATCCAGCACTATTTCATTGTCAGTGAACCATTTGTTCATCAATATTGACGCTTGCTTCGACTCATTGTCCTGCTGGAACACTATGTTGTCCTTTTCATACCCATAGTACTCGAGTGTATGAAGTAACTCACCTTGTGGGATACTCACATATAGTTCAGCATTGAGACCACTATTGATCTTAGTCAAGTATCCAACGCCTTTGGCTGTGAAACAACCCCATATCGTCAGGCTTCCTCTATTAACATGACAGCTCCTTCAATTTCTCAATCCGTTAGCCTCTTTTTACCTCGTTTCTTCCAGAGCTAGTTGCACCCATCAAAACCTAGTCTATTGACTTTCGATTCATGGCACCAAATCACCCGTTTTCAATCTTCTACTGTCCACTTCTTATACTTTTATGCAAACTCAAGCCGGAACTTCTTATGACGATATTGTATTCAAGGCTTCTTCACCTTTTTTCGGGCCACCATTCCAGACCTGTGTAACGTACATCGCACGGTGCTTGCATGTATGTCTGTGATCTCACTATTATGAAGTATACGAGCCACCTCCACTGCCGTGTTTCCTGAGCTAGACTTGATAACCCTTCAGATGAGCCGACTTGTTGACTGATATTTTTCTGGACATCCACCTCTTGGCTTTTGAATGGATGGCCGGACTTCATTTCATATTCTTCCAACTGTAATTGCGCTTATGTGGCGTCCCTGGGGTCCAGTCGCCACAGAGATACTGTATCCCATCCAGAGGTGTGGTATTCTGCTCTCAGGTAAGGAGGGGACACGGCACAGAACCCTGCACCTGCATCCAACACTAGACAATTCAATCAGGGCGCCTGGGCGTATTCTAAGGGGGGATGGCCTCATCCCAGTCTGGATAGCAAAAGGGTGTTGGAGGAGTGTGTGGGGTAGGTAGAGTAGGGGAGGAGCTAATTAGGAGGGAAAGTGAGGTAGATAAGAGGAGGGGAGCAGAGAAGACGTGAGGGTCTGCAGCTCCTGACAGCTTGAAGAGAGAATTGAGAGGGAGATATTGAAGGAAGCTCCCAGAAGGACAGAAGGGGTCCTAGAGGCACGGGTAGGGAAAAGTCCACCCGTGGGGCTTGTATTCACGCTGACCAGAGTCACGTGGAAGGATCAGGTCACAGGTAAGGGGACCAGCCCCATTCTAGTGGAGAAACTAAGGACTCAGCTAGCTAACCAGAGGCTGTGGCTTTTGTGAGAAGCACAGCCACATCTGCACACATTTGCTGAAAAGGAAGCCATATAGGATCCAGGGGTATTTAGGGCACACCGCCCGACAAGATCCGAGGCTGCTGGCTTGGGACACTGTGTGGCAAGCCAGCGCAGAGAGAGGGCCAGAGAAAGGAACATAGGAAGAGAGTTCTGGAAAGTGCATCCAAATTGCTTGAGAGCTGGCTGGACAACAAACCTGGAGGACACAGCACCCCGGCTGGGGCAGCTAAGAACTGTGAGTAAAGCATTGGAAACTGCACCATGCTGAGTCCTCACGTTTATTTATTGCGCCATCCACCCTGCACCACAGCCACCATCAGCATCACCATCATCTACTATATAATTGTCTAAGGGTCACTTCCGTCTATCCTTCTGTCTGTCTGTCTTTCTGTCACGGTTATTCATTCGCTGATTGGCCTCGCCAGCTGCCTGTCATGGCTGCCGTGACCAATCAGTGACAGGCACAGTCCGGAAGAAAATAGCCGCTCCTTACTCCCCGCAGTCAGTGGCCGGCGCCCGCTCCATACTCTTCGCAGTGTCCCCGGCGCTCCGCTCCATACTACCCGCTCCCCGCAGTCAGTGTCCCCAGCGCTCCGCTCCATACTACCCGCTCCCCGCAGTCAGTGTCCCCGGCGCTCTGATCCATACTCCCCGCAGTGTCCCCGGAGCTCCGCTCCATACTCCCCGCTCCCCGTAGTCAGTGTCCCCGGCGCCCGCTCCATACTCCCCTCCGGTCACCGCTAACACAGGGTTAATGCCGGCGGTAACGGACCGCATTATGCCGCGGGTAACGCACTCGGTTACCGCCGCTATTAACCCTGTGTGTCCCCAACCTTTTACTATTGATGCTGCCTATGCGGCATCAATAGTAAAAAAAAGTAATGTTAAAAATAGTAAAAAAACAAAAAACCTGCTATACTCACCCTCCGTTGTCCGCTGAGGCGCTTGCGCCTGCCGCCATCTTCCTTTCCCAGCGATGCATTGCGAAATTACTCAGAAGACCTAGCGGTCTCGCGAGACCGCTAAGTCATCAGGGTAATTTCGCAATGCATCCTGGGAACGTAAGATGGCGGCAGCCGTGCGCCCATCGGCACAGCGCCGTTGGATACCAGGAGGCGGAGAGACGCTGAGGAGCAGCGACCAGAATGGTGAGCATGTTAAACTACAAAGGGCCCTCGGATCGTTAGGTGAGTATGTTTATTTTTTATTTTTTAACCTGTGACATACGTGGCTGGGCAATATACTAAGTCACTGGTCAATATACTACGTGGCTCTGTGCTGTATACTACGTCGCTGTGCAATATACTACGTGGCTCTGTACTGTATACTACGTCACTGGGCAATATACTACGTGGCTGGGCAATATACTACGTCACTGGGCAATATACTACGTGGCTGGGCAATATACTACGTCGCTGGGCAATATACTACGTCGCTCTGTGCTGTATACTACGTCGCTGTGCAATACACTTCGTGGCTCTGTGCTGTATACCACGTCGCTGTGCAATATACTACGTGGCTGGACAATATACTATGTGGCTGGACAATAAACTACGTGGCTGGGCAATGTACTACGTGGCTGGACAATATACTACGTGACTGGGCAATATTCTACGTGGCTGGGCAATGTACTACGTGACTGGGCAATATTCTACGTGGCTGGGCAATATACAACGTCGCTGGGCAATATACTGTACTATGTGGCTAGGCAATATACAACGTCGCTGGGCAATATACTGTGTGGCTGGGCAATATACTACGTCACTGGGCAATATACTACATGGCTGGGCAATATATTACGTGGTTGGGCAATATACTACGTCACTAGGCAATATACTACATCACTGGGCAATATACTACATCACTGGGCAATATACTACGTGTCTGTGCAATATACTACGTGGCTGGGCAATATACTACGTGGCTGGGCAATATACTATGTGGCTGGGCAATGTACTACGTGGCTGGGCAATGTACTACGTGGCTGGGCAATATACTATGTGGCTGGGCAATATACAATGTCACTGGGCAATATACTACGTGGCTGGGCAATATACTACGTGGACATGCATATTCTGGAATACCCGATGCGTTAGAATCGGGCCACCATCTAGTTTACAACATAAATGCCCTGGGACTAAAGCTCTACCTGTGGAGAGCTGTTCCAACTCTGCTGCATCACCATCAGCCTCAGCGGATTCTTCAAGCAGCGTCGGCTATCATCTTTATTCCCGATTACCACAGGTGGCGTCACGAACATTTATCCCATCAACTTTATTTCCCCTTTATTTAACTTTTATTGGACGCCCAGAGCCACGAACCGGGTCACTGCTGCCCTGACACATCCCCTTTAAGAACTGGCTTTGTACTGAGTACCCCACGGCGCTTAGGGGCGCTCCACTCACATAATGCAGTTTGACAATTTTCTTGGCCGAGAGACCACTCTCTAGGAGTTGGACGATGCTGTTTCTCTTTTCTTAGGAAATCTTCTTCATGGCTGCTCCTCAATTCGAAACAGAGACCTTTCACTTGGGAATCAACCTAATAATAGACTGAGCTGTTAGGGAATGTGAGAACAGGTTGTATTTTGTAGTATACAGGAAGAAAATATTTTTCCACCACCAAGAGCAAAACAGTAACAATATAGTGACATGACAAGGATCTGCATAACTAATCATATGCTAAATATTTGCAAGTCAAATTTATGTATAAGATAGCCAAAATGATTGTCTATAAAATGAAGGTAGTCTGACTTTCGAAGCAATAGTGGATGGTGAAATATGAAGCCCTGTCCTCAAACCACACATCCAAGCTCTTGCCACCTCCTGCCGCCTCCAACTCAAATAATAAATGTAGACATGTGACTAATCGCCCAACGAACGAGTAAAGTACTGCTCATTCGTTAGATGATTGGGTTGTTTATAGTGGAAAGTTTGGCTGGGTGAGAGACTTCTGTTAGGGAGTCTAAGGGGTCAAGGCTTTTTAAAGGGAAGGATCTAAATGAACTATTGCTATTTCCAATATACGGCACAAGAGACACTACGCTCTTGCTCCATGAAGAGGTCATTTGAAAACCCCCTTGGACCCTCTATTCTGCAAAAGTGACGGTGACATACTGTAAAAATTAAACAAGGGACCTCTGCTGGGAATCTGGGCAGAATCGGTGAAATATAGGTAAGACACTCTTCTATTTTTCACATGTGTGGTGGAGAAAAAAAGGTCTAGGAAGGGCAAGGAGAAGCCTTCTTTTTTTTCTTTCTTTTTTTATAGGGCACCTTTCATCAGTTGTATAGCTATAACGGGATTTGGATGTTTCGCCCCCAGCAGTTCGCCCCCGGGTACATTTCGCCCCAAGGTACATTTTGCCCCCCACATTTTGTCCCCCGTTGGTCCTTGTGGATCATGAATTCCCGTCCGTCATCAATCCAAATGTCACAAATGTACTGCACAGAGTGCTGCACTTTTGTGACGTGCTAAACCAACTGTTTCCATCTGACGTCACGGGGAACCGCTAGACTGCACTCCGTAACCCAAGAAGCTGCGGCTGCGACAGGTAAGCATCATCCCGGGGGCCAAATGCTGGGGACGAAATGTGCGGGGGCGAAATGTACCCTGGGGCGAACTGCCAGGGGCGAGACATCCTATAACCAGCTAAAACTGCTATATAGGTGTTAGAGAGAAGTTTATGGACATGTCCAACTATAGTTCCAGTAATAATGATTACTTTAGAAAGAGACTCCTGCATTGTAGATACAGAAAAGTATATAAAATCAAAGAATGAGTGCCGTAATCTTCGCTCATCTATACAATGATGATTTTTTGGGGGTTTTTTTTGCGCTTGTTCATCTTGACCAGGATATACAGTAAATGAGAAATAAACTGCGCTTATCAATACAAACCCCAAACCGACTCGTATCCAACATGTTCTGAAAATTATTGATGCAAATAATTTGCACTAAGAAAAGAAATGGCAAAGAGACAGACAGACAGCTGCAAAACTGGAAAAGAAATGGACACATAGCATGAGGAATAGTCATCCTAACATAAGCAAACATAAACAGATGGGAGCAGAAATATAGCAGTGAGATAGAGCGGCACTGAATTACCAGAGAACACATTACGTACTCACAGATACCAGTGAAGAATCAACAGATTTTCTCTTAATATAGCCTACATCGGAGTCTTTGACTTTACTGGAACATCAACATTTTATTTGCATTTTTATCCTACCCTATGGATTTGTAATTATCGCCAGCCCAAAACTCCTGCGGGTATTAAATAGATGAGGAAATGTAAAATATTTATAAGGAAATCTTCATCATAAACCTTTTATAGTAAACCAATTAGAGAATTTTAATCTCTTTAAGGGAATGTCCCTTTTTTTTGGATCTTCTAAAACTACTGTTACCTAATTACTCCAGTGTGAGGGATCCTGGCTACATGTGTTCAGTTTCCCATCAGCGACATTTGGGGGTGAAATTTGTAGCCCCTTGAGGCACCAGTGCCTTGATTCCTCTTTGTCCCCATTTTTTGTCTAGTTTTGTGCCTTTTTTTGTGTTGCACCCAATTGATTATTCTATTTGCGCCTTTTTTTATAAGTTCATTTTATATGTTCTCGCATGTTTTTATTTATTTTATTTTTTTTCGCTTTGTGGGCAAAGTTGAGCCATTCCAGATGTGTTCAGGTGATTCATCAATTGTGACTTCTTTTGCAAATTTGGCACAACTCCAATCCTCGCCCCCCAATGTATTTTAAGTACTTCAGCATTTTTTGTACAATTGTTGCACCATATTACAAAGCATGATACTTTTGGTACTAAAGAGTCGCAAAAACTGTTCAAGACATTAAAAATTACAAACAGGTCTTTTTAGGGCCTCAAGTCACCCATGATACAGCGCTCCAACTGTTGGCATTGACTCAGAGCTCATCCTTGGTCAGCCATTTTGCCGTCCACTTCCGTACCCTAGCATCTGAGCTGGAGTGGTCGGATAAAGCCCTTATCCCTATATTTTGGAGGGGGCTGGCTGACCACGTGAAGGACGCTCTGGCCTCAAGGGAGATTCCTGCCACACTGGAGGAGTTAATAGCTGTGTCTACCCGTATTGACCTCCGTTTTCACAAGCGGAGGTTAGAGCGAGCCCAGTGTAGGCAGAGGTTTCGGCTGGCTCCCACCTTCACCAAACCTTTGGAATCTCCAGTCCAGGCCCCTGAGTCACATGAGGCCAGGGAAGTGTCACAAGCAGGATCTAAGTCCCGGACAGCTCCTGCACACAACGTCTGCCATGTTTGCCAGCAGTCAGGACATCTTGCCACCAGATGTTCACAGCGGTCGAGGAAACATCAGCGTCTAGTGGTAGTAGGTGGAGGCACACTAGACACGGCGACGTTTGCCTCCAAATTGTCCTTTAAGGGGACAATTACATTAGGCTCATCCTCCCACTCGGTAGAGCTCTGCGTGGATTCTGGGGCGGAGGGCAATTTTATGTCTTCTGCCTTCACCCAACGTCACGCAATACCCCTGGTTATGCTAGCTCAACCAGTAACGGTACAAGTGGTGAATGGGTCGACACTGACCTCACAGATAACACACCAGACCATCCCTTTTACTCTGTCCATGTCGCCATCACATCAGGAGATAATATCTCTGCTCTTCATTCCTGAGGGAATTGATGAAGTCCTGTTAGGGATACCTTGGCTACGGTATCACTCTCCTCATATCGAGTGGTCCACAGGCAGAATTTTAGGATGGGGTGAATCTTGTGGGGGTAGGTGTCAGAGGGAAAGCGTTCAGGTTGCTACTACAGAGGCACCCGCAGATTTATCCTCTCTCCCCAAGCAATATTGGCCCTATGCGGACGTGTTCTCCAAAAGGGCTGCGGAGACCCTTCCGCCTCACCGCCCCTATGACTGTCCTATTGACCTCTTGCCTGGTGCTGAGCCTCCTCGGGGTCGTGTCTATCCATTGTCTCTCCCGGAGACGGAGGCAATGTCACAGTATATCCGAGAGAATCTGGCAAGAGGATTCATTAGGAAGTCAGTGTCACCTGCTGGGGCAGGGTTCTTCTTCGTGCAGAAGAAGAATGGGGAACTACGTCCATGCATAGACTACAGGGGTCATAACGCCATCACCGTTAAGAATAAGTACCCACTACCCTTGATATCTGAGCTTTTTGATAGGCTACTGGGAGCAAGGGTTTTTACTAAATTAGATCTGCGGGGTGCTTACAACCTGATTCGCATCCGTGAGGGGGACGAATGGAAGACGGCTTTTAACACCAGGGATGGGCACTATGGATATCTGGTGATGCCCTTCGGGCTCTGTAATGCCCCAGACGTTTTCCAAGACTTTGTGAATGACATCTTCCTGGATATGCTTACCACCTCGGTCGTAGTTTTTCTGGATGATATTCTCATCTACTCTCCAGATATAGACTCCCATCGGAGAGATATTTGCAAGGTCTAACTCCCTCTATGCCAAGTTGGAGAAGTGTGTGTTTGAGCAGGAGTCCTTGCCTTTCCTTGGTTATACAGTGGGGCAAAAAAGTATTTAGTCAGTCAGCAATAGTGCAAGTTCCACCACTTAAAAAGATGAGAGGCGACTGTAATTTACATCATAGGTAGACCTCAACTATGGGAGACAAACTGAGAAAAAAAAATCCAGAAAATCACATTGTCTGTTTTTTTAACAATTTATTTGCATATTATGGTGGAAAATAAGTATTTGGTCAGAAACAAAATTTCATCTCAATACTTTGTAATATATCCTTTGTTGGCAATGACAGAGGTCAAACGTTTTCTGTAAGTTTTCACAAGGTTGCCACACACTGTTGTTGGTATGTTGGCCCATTCCTCCATGCAGATCTCCTCTAGAGCAGTGATGTTTTTGGCTTTTCGCTTGGCAACACGGACTTTCAACTCCCTCCAAAGGTTTTCTATAGGGTTGAGATCTGGAGACTGGCTAGGCCACTCCAGGACCTTGAAATGCTTCTTACGAAGCCACTCCTTCGTTGCCCTGGCGGTGTGCTTTGGATCATTGTCATGTTGAAAGACCCAGCCACGTTTCATCTTCAATGCCCTTGCTGATGGAAGGAGGTTTGCACTCAAAATCTCACGATACATGGCCCCATTCATTCTTTCATGTACCCAGATTAGTCGTCCTGGCCCCTTTGCAGAGAAACAGCCCCAAAGCATGATGTTTCCACCACCATGCTTTACAGTAGGTATGGTGTTTGATGGATGCAACTCAGTATTCTTTTTCCTCCAAACACGACAAGTTGTGTTTCTACCAAACAGTTCCAGTTTGGTTTCATCAGACCATAGGACATTCTCCCAAAACTCCTCTGGATCATCCAAATGCTCTCTAGCAAACTTCAGACGGGCCCGGACATGTACTGGCTTAAGCAGTGGGACACGTCTGGCACTGCAGGATCTGAGTCCATGGTGGCGTAGTGTGTTACTTATGGTAGGCCTTGTTACATTGGTCCCAGCTCTCTGCAGTTCATTCACTAGGTCCCCCCGCGTGGTTCTGGGATTTTTGCTCACCGTTCTTGTGATCATTCTGACCCCACGGGGTGGGATTTTGCGTGGAGCCCCAGATCGAGGGAGATTATCAGTGGTCTTGTATGTCTTCCATTTTCTAATTATTGCTCCCACTGTTGATTTCTTCACTCCAAGCAGGTTGGCTATTGCAGATTCAGTCTTCCCAGCCTGGTGCAGGGCTACAATTTTGTTTCTGGTGTCCTTTGACAGCTCTTTGGTCTTCACCATAGTGGAGTTTGGAGTCAGACTGTTTGAGGGTGTGCACAGGTGTCTTTTTATACTGATAACAAGTTTAAACAGGTGCCATTACTACAGGTAATGAGTGGAGGAAAGAGGAGACTCTTAAAGAAGAAGTTACAGGTCTGTGAGAACCAGAAATCTTGATTGTTTGTTTCTGACCAAATACTTATTTTCCACCATAATATGCAAATAAGTTGTTAAAAAAAACAGACAATGTGATTTTCTGGATTTTTTTTTCTCAGTTTGTCTCCCATAGTTGAGGTCTACCTATGATGTAAATTACAGACGCCTCTCATCTTTTTAAGTGGTGGAACTTGCACTATTGCTGACTGACTAAATACTTTTTTGCCCCACTGTATCATCTTTGCCCAGGGTTTGGCTATGGATCCTGCCAAGCTACAGGCTGTGATGGACTGGCAGGAACCCCATTCTCTCAAAGCAGTGCAGCGCTTTATGGGGTTCATGAATTACTATCGCCAGTTCATTCCCCACTTCTCAACTTTGGTAGCTCCCTTGGTTGCCCTCACCAAGAAGGGGGCAAATCCCAAGTTGTGGTCGGAGGAGGTCTCCAAGGCCTTTCTCTCGATTAAGTCACACTTCGCTAGCGCTCCCATCCTACATTGCCCCGATGTAGGTAAGCCATTTATTATGGAGGTGGATGCCTCATCCGTTGGTGCTGGAGCAGTCCTCTTCCAAAAGGATGCTCAAGGTCGGAAGCATCCTTGCTTCTTCTTCTCTAAGACCTTTTCACCAGTTGAGAGGAATTATTCCATCGGGGACAGGGAGTTGCTAGCTATGAAGTTGGCTTTCTCAAAGTGGAGACATCTTCTGGAGGGAGCTTGCTTTTCCTTCTAGGTGTTCACAGACCACAAGAACTTGGTATATTTACAGACAGCCCAGCAGGTAAATTCTCGTCAGGCTAGATGGTCCCTATTCTTCTCCCGGTTCCATTTCACCCTCCATTTTCTTTCCGGGGAGAAGAACGTTTGTGCTGACGCTCTCTCTCGCTCTATAGTGTCATCATCATCAGAGGAGGAGCCTTGGCTTATTGTCCCTCCAGAGAGCCTGAGAACTGTGGCTCCGGTTTCGCTAGAGTCTGTGCCCCCAGGCAAGACTTTCGTTCCATCTAATTTGCGACCGGAGGTTCTCTCTTGGGCTCACTCGTCCAGGGTGGGTGGACTTTTTGGGACCAAGAGGACATCTGAGCTCTTGGCGAGGACGTACTGGTGGCCGCATATGGCCCGTGACGTCGGGGACTATATTCGGGCATGTGTCTCCTGCGCCAAGAATCGGTCTCCTCGGCAACGGCCTGCTAGGCAACTTTACCCCCTGCCGGTGGCACACAGGCCCTGGGAGATGGTCAGGATGGACTTCGTGGTAGGCTTACCCAAGTCTCGTAGCTGTACAGTTATCTGGGTAGTCACCGACCATTTTTCTAAGATGGTGCACATGGTTCCGCTTCCACGGTTACCTTCTGCACGGGCTTTAGCAGCGTTGTTCGTCAAACATGTTTTCCGTCTACATGGCATGCCTGACAAAATTGTCAGTGACTGAGGTCCTCAGTTTGTGTCTCGGTTCTGGAGAGAACTCTGTTGTTTACTCAGCATTGAGCTGAATCTCTCTTCTGCTTATCATCCCAAAACGAATGGGTTGGTAGAGAGGGTCAACCAGACTCTGGTCACATACTTACGACATTTTGTCTCCGCCAGGCAGGATGACTGGGCATCTTTGCTACCTTGGGCGGAATTTGCTTTGAACAACGCCGTAGCCGACTCCTTTTCTCCTTAATTACGGCCAGCATCCGCGTGTTCCTGTGGCCATGCCCATGTCATCCACCGATTCTAGGGTGGCAGACTGGGCGGTGGAGGCACGTGACATTTGGGACCGCACACAGGATGCCATCCGGGCCTCCAAGGAGAGAATGAGGGTTTCTGCTGATGCACACCGGCGCCCTGCTCTGACCTTTGCTCCTGGCGACTCAGTGTGGCTCTCTGCCCGTAACATCAGGCTGCGAGTTGAGTCCACTAAATTTGCGCCTCGCTACATAGGCCCTTTCAAGGTTCTGGAACAAGTCAACCCTGTGGTCTACCGTTTGGCTATTCCTCCGCACCTTGGTATCACCGACACCTTTCACGTTTCTCTCTTAAAGCCCGTCTATATGTCCCGATTTTCCGAGTCATCTGCCGGGACATCGGGTTCATCCACGGATGAGTTTGAGGTGAATGCTATCGTGGGGAGCAAGGTGGTACGTGGCAAGAAATATTATCTGGTGGACTGGCAGGGGCCAGGCCCAGAGGGCAGAACCTGTGGAACACATTCGGGCTCCGCTCCTCATTGCAGCCTTTGAGTGTAGCGAGGCCCAAGGGGGGGGGGGGGGAGCCCTGGGAGGGGGGTAATGTTAGGAGTCGAGTTCCCACCGCTGCACAGGGGAAATCTCGAGCTGTGTCTGCTGCGGTCTCCCATTCTGCATCAGCCGCAGTGGAGCCTGCTCAGCGGAGACATCAGTCCCAGTGTCTCACTCAGCCTGATACTGTGCAAAGGGTTACTGCTGCCTTTCCGGGATCTGCCGTTGTAGCCTGCACTGGTCAGCGGCGAGCAGGCTTTTCTGGGACTAAGTCCAGCTTTGCACACACTGAGCATGCCCAGGGTAAGACCTCTCATTGGAGGTCGGGGGTCGCATGCTCAGGTACTGCAGCAGCTACCATTGGTCCTCTAGGAAGGTCCTGAAGTTGCTCAGGTACTGTAGCAAACTTTCATTGGTCCTTCTAGGAAGGTCCTGTACGTGTTGCAGCTATATAAGGTTTGCATGGCCGCACGGCCATGCGCTAGT
Organism: Ranitomeya imitator; assembly: GCF_032444005.1. Classification (NCBI taxonomy): domain Eukaryota; kingdom Metazoa; phylum Chordata; class Amphibia; order Anura; family Dendrobatidae; genus Ranitomeya; species Ranitomeya imitator. The sequence goes on from NC_091288.1 coordinate 33,545,509, forward strand.
ATCACATCATGTCATGAGCTTGTTAATTGTGGTTGCGCCTGTATGTGTGTGTTCAGGGACCCGGCTGAAATAAGCCCCTAGAATACCGGCTCTTCCGGTGAGGAGTGTTTGTATGCTTTTCTGGCTGCGTGACCACTGACTGCCTCCAGCTCAGCAGTTAGCTGTGTTCCCATGTGACGCTAACAGGGCACAGCATCTTGTTTCTAGCGAATGTGTGGAGTTAACAGAGTTCGCTTATACCGTCATATAGCGCCGCCATTTGCCAGCAGCAGGTTCCTCTCCTGCACGGTGGACCCCGGGTTGCGAACGCACCTATTTTTACATATATACATATATTGCGTTCCGCCAACCCTAACACACAGACTGTTTGATCCAAATTTTTATGATATAATCCTCATAAAAATTGATAACATTTCCTTAAAATAATCCTCTTGTTACTTTCATGGTAAAAACATGTCTTTAGAGGACAAGGTGATGGCTTTTTTTCTGTAATTAAAAAAAACCAAAACACGATTGTTGTTGCATTTTACGAGCAGAAATATCCACTGACATTAAACGAAAGCGGAAAAATCTATCCCCTCACATTTCAACGCTATTTTCCCGTGAAGATTTTTCGAACAGGAAGATGAAGCTTCAAAAACAATCTGTGTGAACATTCCCTTATCGTAGCATTGTGAAAAAAAAAATAAGCTGCTCTTCTGCCTGCAGGATGCTGACTGGTACCTATTTTATAATTAGTTTAAAATAGCAACATACACATCTATAGGAATAGCGGGGTGACTAGTGGCCATTTTGTCGTAGCGTTACTTTCACTTAGTACATAAATAGGGAAAGTCTTAAGAAACATGGCTCCTGTGCTGCAGACACATGATGTCAGTCGCATTTTCCCTCTAGTGTTCTATATAAAAACGACGTCTCTTGCAGCGTATTACAGCTGACGTAAACGACGTAATACCTAATGTGCTCTCTGATTGGTTGTGCGGAGAGGAACGGAAGTGACGTTACAGTGCACCCGGAAGTTCTCTGGACGCTTTGCTTTGAATGAAATTCGGCTGATTCACTGCCGCTGCTGGGGAGAGAGAGTTCGGTAAAACCTTCGTTCTTCTGCAGGGAAGTTTATTGACAGGTAAGGCGCCCGCTAGACGCCACGTAACCGCTAATGACGCGCATAGGAGAACGACTTTTAGGACTAGGCCGCAGCTTCATCCTGCGACTCGAGTAGTAATTCGCACCGAGCGTTGTACGGGGTTGCGGTATTCAGTGGCAGGTCCGTTATGGAGGATTCCGCTATTATTTTCCATGCCCCGATGATTTTCGGGAGGGCAGAACAGAGGCTTCATGTGGAAGGAAATGCCGACTCGTGCTGCCTCCTCTGCCTGCGGCCTCCCCTGCCTGCTGCCTCCCCTGCCTGCTGCCTCCTCTGCCTGTTGCCTTCCCCTGCCTGCTGCTTCCAGTCACTAGAAGAGGTATTGAAAATGGTGAAAAACAAGAACTCAAAGGAGGAAACTAACAAAAAAAATCACCAGAGAAAGGGAAAAGCTGTTTTTTTGCCAATAGCAACCAGATGCAATGTCTCACAGGACCTTTAAAACATAAACACTGGGGCTTTACATGTTGCTATGGTGACTAATATTCTATAGGGTAAAAGGGAACTGCAAAGTCCAAGAAGCAAAAGGGATCTGAAAAAGGTCACCTTCACTACAATGTACTAATATCCATAAAAAAGGATGCATTTCAGACGCAGCCCTTGGTCGCGGGGCCCGCTTGGGACGCAGCCCTTGGTCGCGGGGCCCGCTTGGGACGCAGCCCTTGGTCGCGGGGCCCGCTTGGGACGCAGCCCTTGGTCGCGGGGCCCGCTTGGGACGCAGCCCTTGGTCGCGGGGCCCGCTTGGGACGCAGCCCTTGGTCGCGGGGCCCGCTTGGGACGCAGCCCTTGGTCGCGGGGCCCGCTTGGGACGCAGCCCTTGGTCGCGGGGCCCGCTTGGGACGCAGCCCTTGGTCGCGGGGCCCGCTTGGGACGCAGCCCTTGGTCGCGGGGCCCGCTTGGGACGCAGCCCTTGGTCGCGGGGCCCGCTTGGGACGCAGCCCTTGGTCGCGGGGCCCGCTTGGGACGCAGCCCTTGGTCGCGGGGCCCGCTTGGGACGCAGCCCTTGGTCGCGGGGCCCGCTTGGGACGCAGCCCTTGGTCGCGGGGCCCGCTTGGGACGCAGCCCTTGGTCGCGGGGCCCGCTTGGGACGCAGCCCTTGGTCGCGGGGCCCGCTTGGGACGCAGCCCTTGGTCGCGGGGCCCGCTTGGGGCGCAGCCCTTGGTCGCGGGGCCCGCTTGGGGCGCAGCCCTTGGTCGCGGGGCCCGCTTGGGGCGCAGCCCTTGGTCGCGGGGCCCGCTTGGGGCGCAGCCCTTGGTCGCGGGGCCCGCTTGGGGCGCAGCCCTTGGTCGCGGGGCCCGCTTGGGACGCAGCCCTTGGTCGCGGGGCCCGCTTGGGACGCAGCCCTTGGTCGCGGGGCCCGCTTGGGACGCAGCCCTTGGTCGCGGGGCCCGCTTGGGGCGCAGCCCTTGGTCGCGGGGCCCGCTTGGGGCGCAGCCCTTGGTCGCGGGGCCCGCTTGGGGCGCAGCCCTTGGTCGCGGGGCCCGCTTGGGGCGCAGCCCTTGGTCGCGGGGCCCGCTTGGGGCGCAGCCCTTGGTCGCGGGGCCCGCTTGGGGCGCAGCCCTTGGTCGCGGGGCCCGCTTGGGGCGCAGCCCTTGGTCGCGGGGCCCGCTTGGGGCGCAGCCCTTGGTCGCGGGGCCCGCTTGGGGCGCAGCCCTTGGTCGCGGGGCCCGCTTGGGGCGCAGCCCTTGGTCGCGGGGCCCGCTTGGGGCGCAGCCCTTGGTCGCGGGGCCCGCTTGGGGCGCAGCCCTTGGTCGCGGGGCCCGCTTGGGGCGCAGCCCTTGGTCGCGGGGCCCGCTTGGGGCGCAGCCCTTGGTCGCGGGGCCCGCTTGGGGCGCAGCCCTTGGTCGCGGGGCCCGCTTGGGGCGCAGCCCTTGGTCGCGGGGCCCGCTTGGGGCGCAGCCCTTGGTCGCGGGGCCCGCTTGGGGCGCAGCCCTTGGTCGCGGGGCCCGCTTGGGGCGCAGCCCTTGGTCGCGGGGCCCGCTTGGGGCGCAGCCCTTGGTCGCGGGGCCCGCTTGGGGCGCAGCCCTTGGTCGCGGGGCCCGCTTGGGGCGCAGCCCTTGGTTTCGCAGTGCGATGTTTCACACGCATCCACAGAATTGCATTCTGATTTCATCATGCTGCGTTATTTTTCCTGTCCGATCAGTGAAGGAAAAGGAAAACATTGAGAAGAGAAGTATAGGATTAAATTAGTATGAATGCAGTCCGATTTTTTTTTTTTTTTTTTTTTTCCCCCCCCCCCGCCCCCCCCATCTGATTGCATTTGTCCAATTAAATCGCAAGTAGGAGCGATCCCTACAGCTGACATTTTTTCAGATTCCTTTTGTTGGAATTTTCGCTTCCTGAACACTACTTTTCTACCTCCTGCACTGCTGCATCATCTGTATAAAGGGGATATCCTACAAACGGCATCTTGGATTTATCCTCCTAACATATTGAAGGGCTTATCTATGTTTGAAGACTTTTTTTATATTAAGAACAGGATTGTCTGCCTACCTTTTGGGGCCTTTCTTACTTGCATGTATTTGGAACCAAACCCCTTTTGTAATTAGATTTAATAAAATATGTTGCATAATTTGCATTCTATAGCATAGACAGTGCTACACAGAGGCTATTGCTGTCTGCAAAATGAGGTAACTGAGAAATCGTCAGTGAGCTCGGTCTAACGGGGAGCTTGTAACTGTTTTCTGTCTTTTTCTGAGCTCCTCTCAACTTATGACCACATCAAAGTTGAATGTGTAAGGAAACAAGAGTCTGTAAAAGCCAAATGGTGCATAATTTTTAATTAAATCCAATTGCATAAGTGATTTTCAGCACCAAACACATGCATGTAAGTTAAAAAGACCCCAAAGGTAGACCACCACTGTTCTCATATAGAAAAGAATTTTTTTTTTGCCTCGCTGTGTATATATCTTGTGTGACTGTTCACAACCACCTGCTGTCATTCTGGGAACACCGCTGACCCACGGAAGATACAGTGAAGAGGAAAATCTCAAAGTTTCAATAAAATCTTCAATCCTTTATTTCATCAGTAGTGAAAATCACTTGATCACTGAGCAGTTCTTGTCTCGTACATTTATGGCACATCTACAAGATGTATCTTAAATGTATAGTAGATGGGAATCCCCATGCATGGTGAGAGCTGCATCTATCTAGATGATAATAGCTGGGTGACTAGTGGCCATTTTGTCGTAGCGTTACTTTTACTTAGTACATAAATAGGGAAAGTTTTACGAAATATGGCTCCTGTGCTGCAGACACATGATGTCAGTATTATTTTCCCTCTAGTGTTCTATATAAAAATGACGTCTCTTGCAGTGTATTACGGCCGACGTAAACGACATAATACCTAATGTGCTCTCTGATTGGTTGTGCGGAGAGGAACGGAAGTGACGTAACAGTGCACCCGGAAGTTCTCTGGACGCTTTGCTTTGAATGAAATTCGGCTGATTCACTGCCGCTGCCGGGGAGAGAGAGTTCGGTATAACCTCCGTTCTTCTTAATGCCGTGTATTGCCCCCTCTAATATCAATGACCTCTTGAAGTCTTTTGTGGTAGTTGTGAATGAGGTTCTTTATTTTCTCAGATGGTAAAACTGCCCACTCTTCTTGCCAAAAAGCCTCCATTTCCTGTAAATTCCTGGGCTGTCTAGCATGAACTGCGCGCTTGAGATCTCCCCAGAGTGGCTCAATGATATTGAGGTCAGGAGACTGAGATGGCCACTCCAGAACACTTTGTTCTGCTGTAGTCAATGATAGGTCGACTTGGCCTTTTGTTTTGGATCGTTGTCATGTTGGAACATCCAAGTACATCCCATGCGCTGCTTCTGGGCTGATGATTGCAAATTTTCCTCCAGTATTTGCTGATAACTTGCTGAATTCATCTTTCCTTCAACTTTGACCAAGATTCCTGTGCCTTTGTAGCTTACACATCCCCAAAACATCAGCAATCCACCTCTGTGCTTTACAGTAGGAATGGTGTTCCTTCCATCATAGGCCTTGTTGACCTCTCTCCAAATGTAACGTTTATGGTTGTGGCCAAAAAGTTCAATTTTGGTCTCATCACTCCAAATTACCATGTTCCAGACGTTTTGAGGTTTGTCTCTGCTGTTTTGCATATTGTAGGCGAGATACTTTGTGGCATTTGCGCAGTAATGGCTTTCTACTGGCGACTCGACCATGCAGCCCATTTTTCTTCAAGTGCCTCCTTATTGTGTATCTTGAAACAGCCACACCGTTAGTTTTCAGAGATTCCAGTATTTCAGCTGATGTTATTTGTGGGTTTTTCTTTGCATCCCGAACAATTTTCCTTGGTAGTTGTTGACAATATTTTTGTTGGTCTACCTGACCGTGGTTTTGTTTTTACAGAGCCCATGATGTTCCATTTGTTAATCACAGTTTGAACGCTGCTGACTGGAATTATCAATTCCTTGGATATCTTTTTGTATCCCTTTCCTGTTTTATACAGTTCAACTACCTCCACTGACAATTCTTTTGCTTTCCCCATGACTCATAAGACACAGCCATTACACAGTACACAGCAGGGGCACATTTAGGCTACGTTCACATTAGCGTCGCGTCGCTGTTGCGTCGGCGACGCGCCCCTATGTTTAACATAGGGGACGCGTGCGTCTTTTTGCACGCGTTTTCCGACACGTGCGTCGTTTTAGACGCTAGCGTCGGACGCAAGAAAACGCTACAAGTTGCATTTTCTGTGCGTCCGATTTCGTCAAAAAACGACGCACGCGTCGCAAAACGCGCGCGTTTTTCCGTGCGTCGCCGACGCAACAGCGACGCGACGCTAATGTGAACGTAGCCTTATAACATTATCTCCACACAGGAACTTTGTAAAATAATCCATCCAATTGTGGAAATTATTATTATTATTATTCCAAGATCTATTTATTAAAATGCACTTTGTTCACGGGAAAACCCCTTTAACTAAATCTCATTCTGCATTAAATGTCTACAGCGTATATTGACTACTGCTGAGGATTTAGGATCTGCAGCGTCATTTTAGGCTGCTTTCACCCATCCATGTTTCCAGGCTTGATTACAGACTGTGATGTGTAGATCGGCCTTGGCTCTACTGACCCCCAACTCAAAAACAAAATTAAAAAAAGCAACATAGACATATTACATATATAAGACCATTTAGTTTGGTCAGGGCCTAAAATATTCAGAATCCGGACGCATTCTGCGGTTGTCCTTGCATACTTCACCTTTTGACATGTGCAACGTCCATTTTTCTTGTCAATTTATTCTGCTGAGGAACATCTGCAGTATTTATTCCAAGTGTGAACTTATCCTTAACCCCTTACCGGCATCGGACGTACTATACCGTCCGATGCTGGCTCCCCTGCTTTGATGCAGGGCTCTGCGGTGAGCCCGCACCAAAGCCGGGACATGTCAGCTGTTTTGAACAGCTGACATGTGCCCGTAATAGGCGCGGGCAGAATCGCGATCTGCCCGCACCTATTAACTAGTTAAATGCCGCTGTCAAACGCAGACAGCGGCATTTAACTACCGCTTCCGGCCGGGCATGACGCCATCGCCGACCCCCGTCACATGATCGGGGGTCGGCGATGCTTGTGAATGGTAACCATAGAGGTCCTTGAGACCTCTATGGTTACTGATTGCCCGTCGCTGTGAGCGCCACCCTGTGGTCGGCGCTCACAGCACACGTGCAATTCTGCTACATAGTAGCGATCAGCAGATCGCTGCTATGTAGCAGAGCCGATCGTGCTATGCCTGCTTCTAGCCTCTCATGGAGGCTATTGAAGCAGGGCAAAAGTTAAAAAAAAAAAGTTTAAAAAAATGTGAAAAAAATAAAAAAAACATAAAAGTTTAAATCACCCCCCTTTCGCCCCAATCAAAATAAATCAATAAAAAAAAATATCAAATCTACGCATATTTGGTATCGCCGCGCTCAGAATCGCCCGATCTATCAAATAAAAAAAAGTATTAACCTGATCGCTAAACAGCGTAGCGGGAAAAAAACTCGAAACGCCAGAATTACGTTTTTTTGGTCGCCGCGACATTGCATTAAAATGCAATAACGGGCGATCAGAACGTATCTGCACCGAAATGCTATCATTAAAAACTTCATCTCGGCACGCAAAAAATAAGCCCTCAACCGACCCCAGATCACGAAAAATGGAGACGCTACGAGTATCGGAAAATGGCGCAATTTTTTTTTTTTTGTAGCAAAGTTTGGAATTTTTTTTTCACCACTTAGATAAAAATAACCTAGTCATGTTTGGTGTCTATGAACTCGTAATGACCTGGAGAATCATAATGGCAGGTCATTTTTGCATTTAGTGAACCAAGCAAAAAAGCCAAACAAAAAACCAATGTGGGATTGCACTTTTTTTGCAATTTCACCGCACTTGGAATTTTTTTCCCGTTTTCTAGTACACGACATGCTAAAACCAATGATGTCGTTCAAAAGTACAACTCGTCCCGCAAAAAATAAGCCCTCACATGGCCAAATTGACGGAAAAATAAAAAAGTTATGGCTCTGGGAAGGAGGGGAGCGAAAAACGAACACGGAAAAACGAAAAATCCCCCGGTCATGAAGGGGTTAAAGGGAACCTGTCACCCCCAAATTCGAGGGTGAGCTAAGCCCACCAGCATCAGGGGCTTATCTACAGCATTCTGTAATGCTGTAGATAAGCCCCCGATGTATCCTAAAAGATAAGAAAAAGAGGTTAGATTATACTCACGCGGGCGGTCCCGGTCCAGTCCGATGGGTGTCGCGGTCCAGTCTGGGGCCTCCCATCTTCTTACGATGACGTCCTCTTCTGGTCTTCACTCTGCGGCACAGGCGCAGGCGTACTTTGTCTGCCATGTTGAGGGCAGAGCAAAGTACTGCAGTGCGCAGGCGCTTAGAAAGGTCAGAGAGGCCCGGCGCCTGCGCACTGCAGTACTTTGCTCTGCCCTCAACAGGACAGAGAAAGTACGCCTGCACCAGAGCTGCAGCGTGAAGACAAGAGGACGTTATCCTATGAAGATGGGAGGCCCCGGATCGGACCGCCCGCCCAGGTGAGTATAATCTAACCTCGTTTTCTCATCTTTTAGGATATAAGAATGCTGCAGATAAGCACCTGATGCTGGTGGGATTAGCTCACCCTCGATTTTGGGGGTGACAGGTTCCCTTTAATTGGGCACTATCATTTCAGCACACCTTGCATAAATCAAAACTACAAGCTATTATAAGAAACTCTTAATATATTTTAGCATAGAATTCTGATTTCTTTTTTTTGTTGCCTCTTATCCCTTCACCATTACCTTACTCTCATCATCTACTCTGAAAAGGCAGCTCAACTCTGTCTTGGTCACACCAAGGGGTCAGGCTACATTTCCTATTTACTCTTTGGGGAAGGGAGGAGGGAGGAGCAGAGTGCGAAAAACAAGCATTGTCAGAATGTGCTGCAGTTAGTGAGATTTATCCCAGAGCTGGATTCACAGCTACACTGTGCAAAACGGTCTTTCTTGCTGCTGCCAGTCCTGAACATGTGCTAAACGGAGAAAGAGGCAACTATGTTTGTGTGTATGTGAGACATAGCAGCTTGTTTCCTCCCTTTAGGTCAGAGACAACTAAAAATGAGAGCCTGTAGAAAAGGAAGCTAATGAAAATGCAGGATACAAGTCATGTAGTTAACAGAATAGTGTTGTTCCTCATGTGTATATACGCAGGACAGCTCATTCTGGAAAAAATACCTGCAATGACAGGTCCACCTTTTTAAAGTGTAACCAAATGTTGAAATAATGTTTGGAGAAATCCTAGTAAAGTAAGGTATTTTGAATGGTGGAAGATTGAGTAACGTGGGTTTGAATCTATTCACAGGAGGAAGTCTATCAGCCATGACAGTACCCCGTGGCCACTAGACAGGAGTCCTGAGAACTGCCTCCTATCTCCTGGTGTCTACGACTATACTTTTGATTAGTGGGCCTGTTGCAAAGTTAGGTGTGTCCTTCCACATCGATATCATCACGCCAGGCCATTTGATCAAAACAAGAGCCGACAGATGATTCTACTAGTGACTCTCTCATTTAGAACCCAGCAGCACTCGGCAAAGTCAACCGCTGATGTGTATGGGTGAATTGGGACCGATCGCTGTCAGGCAACTAATCGCTCAGAGCTATGTAATCTGTCCAGCTTTAGGCTTCATTCACATGAATGTATTATATGGTCCATATGTAGGTTAAATGCTCACACCCAAACTTTTTTAGCCTAATGTATTCTTATTACATTTAGTTTGGTTCAGTAGTCCCAGTCTGAGCTTGTAAAGGTCCATATACCGGCCGTGCAGTGCTTTCATGAGAATGTTCCCTTAGGCTCTATTCACACAAATTATGGAAAACGTCTGTGTATTCCATTGTCCTCTAACGCAGGGGTGTCAAACTGCATTCCTCGAGGGCCGCAAACCATGCAGGTTTTCAAGATTTCCTTAGCATTGCACAAGGTGCTGCAATCATTATGTGTGCAGGTGATTAAATTATCACCTGTGCAGTACAAGGAAATCCTGAAAACATGACCTGTTTGCAGCCCTCGAGGAATGCAGTTTGACACCCCTGCTCTAACCTGATGCCAGTGGTGTACAGAGGCTTGACGTGAGTCCATGATGAAATGTGCCCTTGTGACTTGGCCCATTGACGCTAATGGTTAATTATCAGTGCAAGTGCTGTCTGTTGTACAGCCTTGAGAGCACTTGCACTGGAAAACAGCAGACCCAGAGATACCCTAAAGGGTGTTTATAGCTGCCACATTATAGTAGGTTGATTGTTGAAAAAAATGTCAAAATTTGACACTAACGGCAATGCACTCATCTCCACCAAAACTATAGATATGCCTCTTCTGCCCTAAACTGTTTAATGCACAAAAATGGATATTGCACATAATTTTAATGTTCACTTTATTTTTTTTTTATTTTAAATATTTTTCCTTTAGTTGGATTTTTGTACTAGTAATTAAGGCTCGCATGATGACATTTACGGCCATATTTTCTCTTTTGTATTATGGCTGCAAATCACGGCCTGTCCACGGATCACAAAATCATAAAGTGATTGCTAGCAGTATCCTAGGTATATATACTGCCATCAGTTTGGGTCATAAGACTCTGTCTGGATCAGAATATTGGCAGCAATACAGATAAAATATGGCCAGAATATGAGTACTTATGATGACCCTTGTCCACTGCGGAAAGTTTTTATAGTTGGCACATCAGACCTAGACTATGGAGCGATGGCCTCAAAATTCCCCAGATCTCAATCTGATTGTCTGTGGGATCTGCGTGGGAGATTTCAACTCACAACATGCTATATTTCAGTAGATTTTGCATAAATCAACAGTACAATTATATATAAGAAACTTTGTTCTATATCTTATCTGATAAATATACCGGCACTTCTCCCTTCTGCCCTTTTTCCTCCCCTCCTGAGCTCCTCTTTCACTCTGTAAAACGGCTTTCAGCCTTGTTCAAATAAGCTGCCCATTAATGTCTATGGAGAGGGGGTGGAAGAAGGAACAGAGTGTGAAACAAGGAGCGAGAGGGATCTAGACCATGCTGGATTCACAGCTACACTGCTCCTAACTGTTGTATAATGTCCTTCATGTTGCTGTTACTGAACATGTGCCAAATGGAGACGAGAGTAATTTTTATGTATGCTATGAATAAGAAAAATCATAATAGCTATCCATTAGCTAAGAGGCAACTAAAATTTAGATGTTGAGCAAATAAATCCAGTAGGTTTCTTAAAATTGGTTAAAAGTAAAGCAGTCGCTGCTTTAATTTTCTAAGGGGCTTCATATAACAATAGAATCTTATTAGTTGCAACTAGTAATAGCTTCACCTTTTATTTGCTCAAATCTTGATATATCTCCCCCTTTTAATTGAATGACATAAATAAAACTTGATCTCAATTCTTAATATGCCTCCTTTGTAATTTCACTTTGTCAAAAATAATGACTGATGTGTGACATTGTGGCAGCGTCCTCGTCAATGCACGTTTGTGACATAAAACATCCGGGACGAGGCTCTCAGACTTCAGTGTCTGTTGTCATTCTTCCCTTAATGTCAGACTATACTTCATTCTTCCAGTGTAGTGGTAGACATAGATGTTGGATGACTTCCATGCGAAGAGTGTTTTTTTTTTTCTTTCTTTCCTTTTAATTCAAGAGCATATGCGTTCTTAAAAAATAATCAGAATTACCAAACATATCATTGTTCCCAGTCATATCTCGTGCTTGTAGACTTGTACTTCTGGAGAATGTGCTGTTTCTTATACAGAAATGTATCTACCTACGTGTCTGTCTACCTGTCTGTCTACCTGTCTGTCTACCTGTCTGTCTACCTGTCTGTCTACCTGTCTGTCTACCTGTCTGTCTACCTGTCTGTCTACCTGTCTGTCTACCTGTCTGTCTACCTGTCTGTCTACCTGTCTGTCTACCTGTCTGTCTACCTGTCTGTCTACCTGTCTGTCTACCTGTCTGTCTACCTGTCTGTCTACCTGTCTGTCTACCTGTCTGTCTACCTGTCTGTCTACCTGTCTGTCTACCTGTCTGTCTACCTGTCTGTCTACCTGTCTATCGAAATCTGGGAAAAGCGAACTAGTATATATGGTGGTCCCCCAGATTCTATATAATTGCTCCAAATACTAGATATAAAAAAAAAAGAGGAGAAACGGGAGCATATAGTAAATATATAAAACGAACAATCTTTATTGATACAAAAAGATTAAAAGGGTTATAGGACATCAATAAGCGTAACAGTGTAAACCACGACATAACATGAAAAGGGGGAGAAAAACACCCCACATCCCGCCACCCCCACGTGGAGTAATTAGATGGTCGTGATGTGGCAATAAATGGTGAGCACCTATATAGGTAAGTATATAGAGACAGAATGAATGGGGTCACAATAGTAACTAGGTCCCACAAAAGGCGAGGACCAAATGCGCACTGGCAATAAAGGAAACCCCTGCAGCGGTGGTGATGCCTGACTCATAAGTAGTTAACCATATGCAGAGCCTAGCAACATGTCTATAATAACATCCATGGTAATCCCTATCACACCAATAGGAACACAGCGTACCATATAGTGAGAGTAATATGGTGTGAGAGGGAGTCACCGCTGCACTAGCACCTAATGCAGAGTGTACAGCCAGTGTGCATAAGTGACCAAAACGGCCCCAATACCAACAGTGCAAATTACATGATATGCTCACCTAATGCCCGTGGAGGGGGAGAGAGATGAGGGGGTCCCGCCGGTGAGTACGCCTCGACGTGCGTTTTGCGGCGTAAACACGCCGCTTCCTCAAGGGGACCTAGTTCCTTTGTGGGACCTTGTTACTATTGTGACCCCATTCATTCTGTCTCTATATACTTACCTGTATAGGTGCTCACCATTTATTGCCACATCACGACCATCTAATTACTCCACGTGGGGGTGGCGGGATGTGGGGCGTTTTACTCCCCCTTTTCATGTTATGTCGTGGTTTACACTGTTACGCTTATTGATGTCCTATAACCCTTTTAATCTTTTTGTATCAATAAAGATTGTTCGTTTTATATATTTACTATATGCTCCCGTTTCTCCTCTTTTTTTTCTACCTACCTATCTACCTATCTATTATCCATATATCTACCTGCCGATCTACCTACCGATCTACCTACCGATCTACCTGCCGATCTACCTGCCGATCTACCTGCCGATCTACCTGCCGATCTACCTACCGATCTACCTGCCGATCTACCTGCCTATCTACCTGCCGATCTACCTGCCGATCTACCTGCCGATCTACCTGCCGATCTACCTACCGATCTACCTGCCGATCTACCTGCCGATCTACCTGCCGATCTACCTACCGATCTACCTACCGATCTACCTACCGATCTCCTTATAAATACGGCTGCTGTGCGTATAGCAAGCAAAAAAAGGCCATAAATAGTGCGTGAATCCTCGCTTCCAAATTGGGTGGTGAGCCTGCGAAGCTCCATGGTTATTACCTTCTTCCCACGCTATAAGCATCTTCCCCCAGCTGTCTGTTTTCCCTCTGCTGGTTAATAATATTTCGGGGGCTCCCGCGCCTTTTTTTTTTTTTTTTTTTTAAGAAAATAATTTATTTGGTAATCAAATACCTCTGACCTTTTTAGATCTATCTGTGTGTATATATCTATTCTGTCGGGTCACGCTGTTGTTTTACTGTACACGGCAAATGAAATTTTGGGTTTTCAAGGACATGGGTGTGTAAAATTTGGACGGCACTCGCATGGTCCATACTTTTCCTGGTGTCTCCCCCTAATTTGCGCTGTTTTGGCAGCTTTTGGGCCCCCTGAGGTTGTTGTGTATGTGTTTTTGGTTTTGCCTGCCATTGAATTCAATGGGGTTTGACGAACATCAGGAAGTTTGCTGATCCCAGCCGAATCGAATCTTTAAAAGGTTCGCTCATCTCTACTTGTTATCAAGTCCTTACTCTGTCCACATTTGTTATTTAAAACTATTTTAAAACCTCCTCAAACTTTTAAACACCCAGAAAAGCAAACTGTCTCCAAAATAAGGACCTTATCATTTTGCTTTAAAGTTCATTTCTTTTTTCCGCTTCCTATCCCTCCACTTGCAGTTTTGATGAAAAGTGACAAGCGTAAAGTTAATTAGTGAAGGATGTACTAATGAGAATGTTAATCTTTAAATAAGATGTAAAAGTCAGGATATTTCTATCCTAACAGCGCACTTGGCAATGAGAACTCAGCCATCCAGGCAACGCTTTCAGCGACATGCTCTTTAAGAGAGAAAAAATTACCTTTTCAGTTAAAATACTGCATCAAAAACAACTTTTTTTATGACTTATGGTAACTAAACGTAAGACGCAAACACTGTCTGTTAATTAGCGGAGGAGACAGCTTCTTGAATTAATATGTGGCGTTAATTAACAGGAAGACTGATGTTGTGTTGTAATTACCACCAATATTTTTGGCATACTGAGTGATTGAAGGTGAATGTCGATTCACTGATAAGGTGCACGTAATTTCTTATTTGTTTTTTTTTTGTTTGTTTTTTTTTATAGGAAAATGGATCGACTCCTAAGACTTGGAGGCGGTATGCCTGGACTTGGGCAGGTCAGTAGATTTTTATTTTTTTTTTTATCAAAAAGTTGCATTCGTTATCCTTTTTTTTTTAGATATATCATAAGGTCAATTGGTTTAAGCTGTTAATAGTTCGTGTGTTTTGTTGTTTGTGTTTGGTCGTCCATTGTCGAATAACCCCTTTTTAACAGCCACAAGAACAAAAGGTATTTACCTTCCGGACCGGCGCTTCTTTTGTAATCTCCATGCTGTCTTTCCTAGAAGTCTTGTGATATTGTCGCGTAGCCCCGCTGCAGCCAGTCAGCGGCCACTGATCGACTGCAGCCTTCTCTATTCTGTTAGAATCATCTTTGCCAGGCTGAAAGCAATGACATCCTGACCGCTGTAGCCACTGATCGGCTGCAGGGTTAGGTGATTAGTGGTGGGGTCGTCATCACTCTAGGGGCCACACGGTGGCACAGCACAGCAGCCTTGCAGCGCTGAAGTCCTGGGTTCAAGCCCCACTAAGGACAACATCTGCAAAGAGTTTGTATGTTCTCTCCGTGTTTGTGTGGGTTTCCTCCGGGTACTCCAGTTTCCTCCCACATTCCAAAGACATACTGATAGGGAATTTAGATTGTGAGCCCCAACGGGGACAGCAACGATAATGTGTGCAACCTGTAAAGCGCTGCGGAATAGGTTAGCGCTATATAAAAATAAAGATTATTATTATTTTGATGGCGCTTGATATGAGGAGAATTATGGTAGCAAGTGTATACCGTTCTTTTTTTTCTTTTTTTTCTTTTCTTTCCTCCCCCCATCATTATAGCTTTCCACTGATCATTTAAAAAATGTCATGGTAATCCTATTAAATCTAAGTTTTTGGATGACCACTGGATAGGGTGAAAAACTAAATCTAAACCATTATCTATGTGCTCGACCATAGGGCTCATTCATACTTCAATTTTACTGATCCATATTAAAGGTTTTGTCTGTGTCATCATATTTATTTTGAAACTAACCCATGAATATGTTTTTTGTTTTAAGTGCTTACTTATCAGACCCCCCGCCATTCCTTTTCTTACTGCTGTCTGCCTTGATTCCTCTTTTGAAGAAGATATGTCAGGCACTTAGCGGTAAATATTTGGTGCTCAGTGGTAGTGTAGATACAGGTAATGACAAATGCCACGGAACTCAGAGATCCAAGTGATACGCGTATTTATTAATACAGCATGCGTCGGTACAGAAGAGGCCCAACGTTTGTCAGCATACCTTTTTTTCACGGCCAGTGAATGATGTCAGACACTTAAGCACTGCAGGAATGTGCCATCCTTTGCAGTCCTCTCCTGTCTTGACATCATTCACTGGCCTGGAAAAAGGTCTGTTGACCAAAACGTTGGCCCTCTTCTGTACAGACGCATACTGCATTAATAAATACGTGTATCACTTGGATCTCTGCAGTGACATTGTCATTACTTGCCTCCTCTTTTGGTATAGGGTGTCATTTCCCCAGTCAATCAGTGACTACAACAGTTGCTTGACGTCCCCTGTTAGAAGAAGAAGCGATGAGACTGACACGAGGACACATGGAGCAGAACCAGGGAATAGCGAGTATCGTTAGATGCACGTTTTTTTATTGTTTTCAGACCACCAAGGGCCCACTTTTACAAATCATTGCGGGTAACCCCTTTAGTTGAATTTATTTTCTTACATTGGAAAGATGCCAATACATTCAGTTTTCTTCACTTTATTTTATTTTTTCCCCCCCATATACATGGTAGCTTTTCAATATGCTTGTCAACGGGTGGGTGCTGTTTTTTTGTCAAGTAAAGTCAGTGGGTTGAATTTTAAAGCACTTATTCCTTGTTTGCATAGTTCACATGTGCAAATTTGTTCTATATATATATATATTTTTTTTCATCAGTGTTATAAAAGTATTAAAGATGATCAAAATAACGAAACATATGAATAAAATCCCCCCCCCCCAGACCAATCAGAAAACAATAGAGAACTAAAATATGACTCTGCAACAAGAACAAATTGTTTAACCCCTTAACGACCGCCGATACGCCTTTTAACTCCGGCAGTTTAGGGGTACTTGTGCCTCAGCGCCGCTTTTTAACGGCGCTGAGAAATAAGTGTATAGCGCCCCCCGAGAGTCAGTATCTCTCCAGAGTCTCGGCTACCTGGGGTAGCTGAGACCCCAGATAACATGATTCGGGATGGTTTTTACCTACCCAAGTGTTGAGATCGGTATAACGGCAACCACAAAAAGAAAAAAGTCCAATTTTCCATTTAATTTCTCTCTCTCCTCTGATGTGATTGCACATCAGAGAAGAGAGAAATTTGATCCCCCTACCCCCGATACCTCCGGGAGTCCCTGAAGTCCCCCAGGCCATCAGCGTCTTTATCTAGGAGAAAATAGCAGGCACATGCGCAGTGCGCCCGCCGAGATCTGCCGGCCGGCATCCAGCAACAGTAGGAAATTTTTGCGATTGGTTCATTTTGATCACTGTGATAAGTCACAGTGCTCAAAACAAAAAAATAAAAAATTGTTAATCAAATCCCCCTTTATTACTCCCTTAGGTAAAAATAATAAAATAAAAGAAAGTCTTTATTTCCATTAGGGTTAGGATTGGGCTGTGTTGGGCTAAAGTGGGGTTGGAGTTAGAATTTGAGGGGGTTCCATTGTTTAGGTACATCAGGAGTCTCCAAACGCGACATGGTGCCACCATTGAGTCCAGCCAATTTTCCCGTCTCCCATGAGAGCACACATGAGAGAGGGGATCCGCCCAGTCAGGACAGGAAACCTACTGAAATAAAAGGGCGGTACCTCTCCCTCGCTTCAGTTGGGTTTCCTGTCCTGAGGGAAACCCTTGTACTGAATGTACGGCGGTACGTTGATGGAAGATTCCACTCACCCACTCCTGTCCCGGCTCTGGAAGAACAGGCAGAATGCCTGTAGGCCGGCCTTCAGGGTGTGGAAGCGCCGTTCGCAGGTCCTGGGGCCTTAGTGCACGTGCGGGCGTTTGGCAGCGCAGTCCGGAGTCCTGTGGCTCTTCTGCGGCTGCCACGCCGCTCTCTTCCCCCTCTGCTGCCGCCGGCTCTGGTTTCCGGGTGCGCGGCGGTGATGCGCGCGGGGCATGCTGGGAGTAGGCGCGGCCTCGTGACGTCGCCGCTGCGCGCCGGATCCAAGATGGCGGCGCCCATGAACAAGCGCTGCGGCGTCTCAGGAATCCCCTGGTGGTCTCCGGTGGGCGCAGAGGCGGGGGAGGGGCAGTAATTGGTACCGGAGGAGGCGGTGAGCAGAGTGGATCACCCTTTGAAAGGGTGTGAATCCACAAGAAAAGTGCTCACATATACAGAGCTCCACTATGGAAGACTGTATGGAGCAACACTCAAACTCTTCACCGCAGCAGCAGCAGCAGCAGGAAAACTTATCAGGAGTTATGTCTGCTCACCAGCATGCTAGGAGCAGAAGCGGCAGCCGTCCGGATCGGAAATCACAGGACTCCTCAGCTTCTAGGAGAGACGTTATCCGTACTCCAGATCAGCCTCAAAAGCCGGTACCCTTGAGTGTCAGCGGGTGGTGAGTGATCTTCGTGAATGTCACAAGGTGTTAATGGGCTACATATCTCTGCTTGTTTATCAGACGCCGAGGAAGGCTAGTGCCAAGTCCAAGAATAAAGAATGTGCCCTCTGCAAAGCCCCGCTAGCAGTCCAATGGCAGAAAAGCCTCTGTGCGGACTGCATTCAAAAAACTATTCAAGATGAAACCCCTGACTTTGCCGCTAGCCTCAGGGCCATGATTAGAGCAGAGGTTAAAGGGTCTTTAAAATCAGCCCTTAAAAAGAGAAGTGGCAAGGCCTTAGAGACTGTTCCAGATTCTGATACCCCTCAATCTGATGAGGAATATCAAGAAAGACCTCTGTCTCCTTGTTCATCCTCTTCTGTACTCTCGGGCTCCTCTTCGGATAGTGATGTTGGGGGCCGACCATGCTTCCTAACTGAAAACACAGATAAACTAGTTAAGTCTGTTAGGGCTACAATGGGCC
The DNA here is from genome assembly GCF_032444005.1 of Ranitomeya imitator. NCBI lineage: Eukaryota > Metazoa > Chordata > Amphibia > Anura > Dendrobatidae > Ranitomeya > Ranitomeya imitator. The sequence continues at coordinate 33,563,772 of NC_091288.1, forward strand.
TTAAGGACGAGAAGGAGTCCAGATCTGTAGAGGACGTTATGTTCGGTGGTTTGGAGGAGAAGAGGGAAGCGTACCTTCCCTGTAAATAATAGAATTAAAACCCTTATAGAAAAGGAGTGGAAGAAGCCTGAAAAGTCGGGTAGTCTTCCCTCAGCTTCCAAGAGACGTTATCCTTTTGATGATAAGGATTCAGAAATATGGGACAAAGCCCCCAAAATTGATGGTGCAGTGGCCAGATCTTCTAAGAGGTCTTCCCTTCCCTTGGATGATTCAGGCGTCCCTGGAGACCCTCTGGATAAAAAGGCCGATGCTTTTTTAAAACATGCCTGGGAGGCAGCCGCAGGGGGTTTAAAGCCGGCAATAGCTGGTACATGTGTTGCCCGCTCCCTTATAGTCTGGCTGCAACAATTAGAAGATCAATTAAAATCTAGAGTGCCGAGAGATGAAATTCTAGCCAATATGGCAATGGCACAAGGAGCAGCGGCCTTTATAGCGGATTCCTCAGCCGACTCTGTTAGACTTGCAGCTAGGGCAGCGGGATTGTCTAACGCGGCAAGACGTGCCTTGTGGTTGAAGGGGTGCCCAGGGGACTTACGCTCAAAAAATAGACTCTGTTCCATTCCGTGCGACGGCAAATTCCTCTTCGGTCAGAAACTGGAGGACATTTTAGAGAAAGCTGGCGAGAAGAAAAAAGGTTTCCCCCGTTTTCCAGTGGATATTAGACGGCCTTATTTTCGGAGAGGAAAATTTAATAGAGGTCGCCCTCCAGGGGATAGAAGAAACTGGGATTATAGAGATAGAAAAGGATCGGGGTATATGTTTAAGGGTCCCTCCACATCCACAAAAAAGCCCCCCCCCATCCAGTGACGCCATGCTAGAAGTAGGGGGAAGGCTTTCTTTCTATCGTCACGCCTGGTTGAATATTTCCCCCAGTCATTGGGCGTTGAATGTTGTCAGCAACGGACTAAAAATAAAGTTTATCCATCCACCTCGACAGACTTTTGTGTTAACACCTTGCAGGAAGCTTCCAGAAGAACTAGCTCTGGAAACAGAGGTATTGGGGCTAGTTCTAAAAAAGGTCCTAGTAGAAGTTCCAAAAGTAGAGGAAGGAGAAGGGTTTTATTCCCCTCTCTTCTTGATACGAAAACCAGATGGCTCACTAAGGACTATTGTCAACCTAAAAAAACTGAATCGGTCAATACAAAATTACTCCTTCAAGATGGAGTCGGTAAGCTCGGCAATAAAAATGCTGTTTCCAGACTGCTTCATGGCAGCTATAGACTTAAAGGACGCGTACTACCATGTCCCAATTTATCAAGACTATCAAAAATTTCTGAGGGTAGCGCTGTTCGTCCAAGGTCAGCTCAAACACTACCAGTATGCTGCCCTTCCATTTGGTCTATCAATAGCGCCAAGGATATTTACAAAGTTAATGTCAGAGGTCATGTCCTTCCTCCGTTCCCGGGACATAGTCATCGTCCCGTACCTAGACGACTTCCTAATAATAGGCAGAACAGTGGATCACTGTCTTGCGCAGATAGAAGAAGTGACTACGACCCTAGCAGTATTAGGTTGGGAAGTAAATGTCGCCAAGTCAAGATTAACACCGGTGAAGGTTCAATCCTTCCTGGGGTTGGTTCTGGACTCCACGCGTCAACTCTGTCTCCTGCCGGAGAACAAAATATCAAAAATACAAAGTCTTGTGGAATTGGCGATACATCACCCTGTAATGACACTGAGAAAGGCAATGTCCCTGCTAGGGTCACTAACATCCTGTATTCCTGCTGTAAAATGGGCACAACTTCACCTGAGGCAATTACAGTGGGAGGTCCTGTCAACACAGAGGTTGTTAGAAGGGCATTTAGAGGGAAAAATTCACCTCTCAATACGCGTCAGAGATTCCCTAGTCTGGTGGTCAGTAAGGGATCACTTGAGCTCAGGGGTTCAGTGGCTGACTCCAATAGAGGATGTGATCACAACAGACGCGAGTGGTACAGGATGGGGTGCACATCTGAGGTCCCTTTCCGTTCAGGGGTCCTGGTCCCATACAGAAAAACTTCAAACATCCAATGTAAGAGAGTTATGGGCTGTAGAAAGGGCAGTAAAACATTTCCTCCCAATTCTTCAGGGTCGTCATACCAGAGTAATGTCCGACAATTACGCGGTAGTAGCATATATCAACCATCAGGGGGGAACGAGATCCTTTTCACTCATGAAAGCAACATCGGCGCTCCTTCAGTTAGCAGAATCTCACCTACTGTCCATCACAGCTGTACACATAAAGGGGGTCGAAAACACGAAGGCGGACTACTTAAGTCGAAAAAAGCTAAGACAGGGAGAATGGTCACTGAATCCCAGGGTATTCCGACAAATAGTAAAGGCCTGGGGAGAACCAGTAATAGACTTGTTTGCCACGCTTCAAAACAGGAAGGTGAAGAGGTTCTGTTCGCTAGACCCGAGGGGGAACCCGGTTGCAGTAGATGCCCTCCGCATTCCATGGAAGTTCAGCCTCGCTTACGTGTTTCCCCCAATAGCGTTAATACCGGTTGTAGTGAGGAAGATCAGGTCGGAGCAGGCAAGAGTGATTCTGATTGCTCCATTCTGGCCGAAAAGGCCATGGTTTTCTCTCTTAAGACAAATGTCGGTAACCGATCCATGGATCCTACCAGAGGTCCCGGACCTGCTTACCCAGGGTCCAGTATGCCACTCTCAAGTGAAGGGCTTCCATCTGGCAGCCTGGAATTTGAGAGGGCATTACTGAGCCGACAGGGATTCTCACCAGGGTTAGTCTCCACCCTGTTGAAAAGCAGGAAGCCGGTTACATCAAGAATTTATGGTAGGACATGGAAGAGATTTCTAGAGTTTTTAGGACAACCTTTCACAGACGAGGCTCCTGTGGGTGCTATTTTAGAGTTTCTGCAAGCAGGCTTACAGCTAGGACTGGCTACCAATACACTTAAGGTTCAAGTGTCAGCATTAGGAGCTTTATATCATTGCAATTTAGCCTCCAATAAATGGGTTGCTCGGTTCATTAGATCATGTAGTAGGTCTAGACCTGTAGTAATTCAAAAAATTCCTCCCTGGGATTTAAATCTCGTTTTAGATGCTCTAACTAAGAAACCTTTTGAGCCCTTGCAAGAATTATCAATAAAATTTCTTACTTTAAAAACAGTGCTATTGGTAGCCTTGACGTCCGCACATAGAGTGAGTGACTTACAAGCCCTGTCTGTTTGTCCTCCATACACGCAGATATATGACGACAGGGTGGTTCTAAGACCAGACCCGGCTTACCTACCTAAGGTAGTCCTTAAATTTCATAGGAGTCAGGAAATTGTATTACCCTCTTTTTGTGCTAATCCAAAAAATCCAGGTGAGGAGAGGTTTCACACTCTTGATGTAAGAAGGTCTATGTTGCAGTACATATCCTTGACTAGTCAGTGGAGGAAGGATCAGTCTCTGTTTGTAGCCTTCCAGGGTAGCAGGAAAGGTCATGGGGTGTCCAAAGGTACTATTGCCAGATGGATTAGGGAGGCCATTAGCTTATCCTATACTGCATGTGGCGTTCCGATCCCTGATGGCATCAAGGCTCACTCCACCAGGGCCGTGGCTACTTCCTGGGCAGAAAAAGCAGAGGTATCGCTTGATCAGATATGTAAGGCTGCTACCTGGTCCTCACCATCTACCTTCTTTAAACACTACCGACTAGATCTATCCTCCTCTACTGACCTTACCTTTGGTAGAAGGGTGCTGCAAGCGGTGGTCCCTCCCTAAGGTGTTCCTTTCTCCAAAAATCTCTCATGTGTGCTGTCATGGGAGACGGGAAAACACCAAGGTTACTTACTGGTAGCCGGTTTTTCCGGAGCCCATGACCGCACCTGTATATTCCCTCCCTTTTTTCACCCTTCGGTGTGCACTTTTAGTTGGGTGTTTTTGTTATTATTATAATGTGGTGGTGGATTACCATGTGTACTAACCAAGGGGGCCTCTCATGCTCTGAAAACCAACTGAAGCGAGGGAGAGGTACCGCCCTTTTATTTCAGTAGGTTTCCTGTCCTGACTGGGCGGATCCCCTCTCTCATGTGTGCTGTCATGGGCTCCGGAAAAACCGGCTACCAGTAAGTAACCTTGGTGTTTTGCGTTCAAAAAGTCAAATGGTGCTCCCTCCCTTCCGAGCCCTGCCATGCACCCAAACAGTGGCTTTTCCCCACATATGGGGTATCGGCGAACTCAAGAGAGATTGCACAACACATTTTATGGTTTATTTTTTCCTAATACTCTTGTGAAAATAAAAAAAATTGGTTCCAAAGTATTTTTTTTTTGTGTGTGTGAAAAAGGTAAAAATTCATTTTCTCCTTCCATATTGCTTTAGTGCTCGTGAAGCACCTGAAGGGTTAATAAACTTCTTGAATGTGGTTTTGAGCACTTTGAGGGGTGCAATTTTTAAAATGGTGTCACTTTTGGGTATTTTCTGTCATACTAACCCCTCAGTCACTTCAAATGTGAGGTAGTCCCTAAAAAAAAAAAAAAAAAAAAAGGTTTTGTAAATTTTGTTAGAAAAATTAGAAATCGCTGGTCAACTTTTAACCCTTATAATATCCTAGCAAAAAAAAATTGTTTCCGAAATTGAGCTGATGTAAAGTAGACATATGGGAAATGTTATTTATTAACTATTTTGTGTGACACCACTCTGATTTAAAGCTTCTTCTACACTTGCCATGTTTTTTGCGGCTAGTTATTGTAGGCTTTTTTGCGGCGGTATTGATGTAATTTTCAGTCTGCAGCAAAAGTCACAAAAATTTTGCTGATCGCCGTTTTTCTGGTTTAGAATAGTAGGGGAAAAAAATGGCGTTCCGCAAACACAGTCAATACTGTGCACCGCAAAAACAAGCTTCCATTGTTTTTGCGGCCCCATTGATTTACAATGGGGGCCGTGTCCATAAGCCGTGAAAAAGATTGAGCAGGCTCAATATTTTTTCATGGCCGTAAATACGGCCATATGGCATACGGTTCTCCGACGAATTGTTTCGGCCTGTTTTTGCGGCCCCATAGAAATCTATTGGGGCCGCATAAACACGGCAAGTGTAAAAGAAGCCGAAGTGTACAAAAATGAAAAGTTTGAAAATTGCAAAATTTTCTAAATTTTTGCCAAATTTCAGTTTTTTTCCATAAGTAAACATGTTATATCGAAGAAATTTTACCACTAACATAAAGTACAATATGTCACAAGAACAGTCTCAGAATTAGTGGGATACGTTTTGGAGTTCCAGAGCTAGAACCTCAGTGAGTGGTCAGAATTGTAAAAATTGGCTTGGTCATTAACCCCTTAGTGACGGAGCCAAATTTTTGAAATCTGACCAGAGTCACTTTATGTGATAATAACTCTGCAACGCTTCAACAAATCCCAGTGATTTTGAGATCGTTTTTTCGTGACACATTATACTTTCTGATAATGGTAAATTTAGGTCAATATGTTGTGTTTAATTATAAAAATATCAAAAATTTGAGAAAAATGAAAAAAAATTAGCAATTTTCAAACTTTGAATGATTATCCCTTTAATCCAGATGGTCATACCACAGCACACCATTAATAAATAACATTTCCCACATGTCTGCTTTACATCAGCATTATTTGTAAAATGTTATTTTATTTTGTCAGCATTTTAGGAGGATTAAAAATGTAGCAGCAATTTTTCATTTTTTCAAGGAAATTTACTAAATTTATTTTTTTAGGGACTTATCCATGTTTGAAGTGACTTTAGGGGTCTCATATATTGGGAAACCCCCAAACGTGATACCATTTTAAAAACAGCACCCCCTGACATATTGAAAACTGCTGTCAGGTAGTTTATTAACCCTTCAGGTGATTTACAGGAATTAATGCAAAGTGGTATGACAGAAATGAAAATGTGTATTTTTACCACCTAAATGTCTCTAACTTCTAAACAGATTACTACAGCCGGCAGACTCTAAGGCTACTATATGGTCATGAATTGCCATGGCAAACATCAGGACCACACAATCATGATCTGAGGGCACCAATTTGGTTAAAGAGGAAGCCCCCACACTCTGTTATCCATTTATAATGATGTAGTCACTATTGACAGCAGCATCTAATGGGTTAAACAGAGTTGGACGGTGCAAATACTGATCATGGCTGATGCAGAAAGTTGTCAGCTATAGTGTACAGCCGACAGCAGCTGGATTGTCACCTGTATGGGGAGGCTATTCTCTTATCTCTCAGGTCAGTTAAAAGACGTATTGGCGGTCATTAAGGGGTTAAGTACCAAATAGGCTATGTCACTAAGGGGTTAAAAAGCAAAAACAAAACCTGTGTTGATAGTGAGTGAGCCCTGATTTTTGGACTTGAGATATTCCACATATGGTGACATTCAGAGGTCATCTTAGACTCGCGTGGTGTCTGCACATAACTGCTGAGGAAAACCTTTGTCTAAAGCAGCAGCACTTCTGCAGACCTCCTGAGTCCGCACAGAAGTAAGACGCAACAGTGATGGATTTTGTTTGTGGACTCTCTCGTTAATGGGGTTGTTCACGTTTTAGCAGCATTTTCATTTTTTAAATACTTGTATTTTGGGATAAAATCATTTTTGTAATTGGGTCTCGGTGTAAATTTTGCAACGTTTTCTCTCCATAGTCGTGCTCTTGCTCGTGCTCGTGCTCGTGCTCTTGTTCGTGCTCTTGTTCGTGCTCTTGTTCGTGCTCTTGTTCGTGCTCTTGCTCGTGCTCTTTTTTTTTTTTTTTGTTCAAATAAATTTTTATTAAGAATAACTAGACAATTAACATGTTACATTCACATTTTCAATACAGAGTATTTCCCCCCCCTCCCCCTTCAAACAACCCCCTTCAATCCCAAGGCCCCCCACCCCCACCCCCCAAAGCAGCTCATCTTGTTAATTACTTCCATCATTAAGACAATGGAGTATCTAATCCCTCAACCAATCGTATAAGCCACACTTTACATTACTATCCCATAGCTATCCATGAAGACCACATTTTATTGAATGTTTCAATTTTCCCTCTCTTCTTATAAATCCCCTTTTCCAGTGTCAGGCCTTGCTTCACATACTGGAGGAATTCTCCTCTTGACTGCGGCTCTTCCCTAATCCAATTTCGAGCTATCACCTTCCTAGCCATGTATAGCAATCTGGCTATAGCTATCTTTAGGTGTTTATCCACTCCAATCTCATCCACGCATCCCAACAAACAGACAATTGGATCCCTTGGCACCGTGCACCCATACGCACCTTCTATACAACTCAAAACTACCACCCAGAAGGCAGCCAACCTCGGACATGTCCACATCATATGGAAAATATCTGCATCCGTAGACCTACACCTCGGACATTCAGTCATTACGCAATCCTGCCTTATATAGCACCATTGGAGACTTATAAACTCTGTGTATCACATAGAGCTGTGACAGTCTATACGGTTCACTCAGCGACAGTCTTGGGATCCATTCCAACACCGACTCCCAAGTCTCATTATCCATTGGACCCAGATCCCTTTCCCATTTAGCTCTTGCCATTATTGGAAACCCCAATAGGAAAGTGTGCAACAGATCCCTATACAGCGTGGATATGACTCCTCCAGTCGTCCCATCATTACACACATACTCCAGTACTATATCCCTTTGAATCCTAATACCTCCGTTCCTACTCTGAGCTCCAAAGGCATGCCTCATCTGCAAATACTGGTACTCCCCTGCAGTCCCGATACCAAATTCCGCCTGCAATTGGGAAAATGATTTCAGTTCACCTTGCTCAATTATTTGGTACACATACTGAATCCCTTTGCCCAACCATTCTATCAGTACCCCCAATGCCTCAAATTCTTTCAGATTGTTATTATGCCATAGCGGTGAGTATCTAGTCAAGTCCGTGATCCCACGTATGTGCCTCAATCTACTCCACAGCTTGCGTATCAACAGCACAGTCGGATGTAACTTCCCCAGACTCTCCAAGGATCCATCCTCCAAACATTGCACCACTGGCCTTCTTTTTGTCACCACCTCCATCAACCGCTGTACTGCCCCAGATGACCCCTCATGCGCCCAGCCCCTTAGATGCTGACTCTGGGCTGCAAGAAAGTACAATTCCGGGTTAGGCAATGCCAGACCCCCATCATCCTTGGGTCGCTGAAGTGTCTCCAGTTTGATACGCGGATGCTGCCTCCCCCATATCAAATTCCTAAACAGAGTTAATCTGTCTAAATTTCCCGCGTGGTATCCAAACCGGTGCATTGTGGAGAATATACAGTAATTTCGGCATCATAATCATTTTGATAACATTCACCCTACCTACCACAGATAAATGCAGCTTAAGCCAAGCATCCGCCTTTGCCTTGAGGGTACCCAAGATTGGAGTCAGATTCTCATGTATATACTCAGGGACCGGCATCGATACCCATATTCCAAGGTATTTAAATTTACTCGTCACCTCCAGTCGTCCATCCTCCAATGGTTCCCCACCCTCATCGTCCACCTTAAACAAGATAGACTTACTCCAGTTTATCCTAAGCCCCGACACTGATCCGAATCGTTCAATAATCCCAATGGCTCCCTCCAAGGATGCAACTGGATCAGCCAGAAACAATAAAATGTCATCCGCATACAACGCCACCCTTTCTTCAATCACCCCATATTTAAACCCCGTCATCTCATCAGACCGTCGAAGTGTAGCGGCCAGCGGTTCCACAGCCAGAGCAAACAAAAGGGGGGAGAGCGGACACCCCTGTCTCGTCCCTCTAGCCAATTGTATGGTCCGTGACAACTCCCCGTTTACCCTAACCCTGGCCATCGGCATCGAATACATTAATTGAATCCAGTATATGAACTGCGGCCCAAACCCCATTTTTCGCAACACCTACCAGAGATACCCCCACTCCACACTATCGAACGCCTTGTGAGCGTCTAAAGATGCAATAACTCTCTGGCCACAGTTATCGGCTCTGAGTTGCAAGTTCATATACAGCCTTCGTAAGTTGATCGCAGTTGACCTATCAGGCATAAAGCCAGACTGGTCTGAGTGTATCAGGCCAGAAATAACACTTGTCAACCTCATCGCCAACACCTTAGCCAGGAGTTTAACGTCGATAGTAAGTAAAGAAATTGGCCGATATGAGTCCGGCTGTGTCAGGTCTTTCCCCTCCTTTGGAATTACTACTATTGTGGCCTCCCGCATAGATGCCGGTAGCCTTCCACCATTCCTAGCCTCCTCCAAGACCGCCTTCAATTTAGGGATCAACACTTCCCCCAAGCTTTTATAAATTTCGGCAGGAAATCCGTCTACGCCAGGCGCCTTCCCATTCGCCATCGACTGCAATGCCCGTTCCAATTCCTCCTCCGTAATGGGAGCCTCCAAATCCTCCCTAGCTGTGTCACTCAGCCTCGGGAGCTCCAACTCCTCAAGGAACGCCACCGTGTCCTCCATTGACCCATCTACCCGAGAGGAGTATAAGTCTGCATAAAAATCTGCAAAAATCTCCAAAATCTCTGAAGTCTCAGAGACAGCAATACCGCTCCCAGACACCAGAGAATGAACAAAGGAAGTATTTCTCTGGGCAGACACCACCAGCGATAGCAAATGACCCACCGATTCACCCTCCTGGTAATAGGCCAGATTCATGAATTCCCTCTTCCTTTCAGCCTTACTTAGCAAGACCGCCTCCAACTGACTCTGAGCTGCCTTTAACCTCCTCCCAGCCTCCAGAGTACCCATTATTACCATTTCATCCTCAGCCACCCTCAGCCCATCAATCGCCAACCTCTCTGCCTCTCTCGATTTCCGCTTACACCTACTAATATCCCTGAACAACAGCCCTCTCAAGTACGCTTTCATGGCTTCCCACACAGTAAGCACGTCTACACTTCCCTCATTTATCTCAAAAAATTCCACCAACTCCTTCTTAATCTTCTCCAAGTCTATACTGTGTAGCCAATTAGGGTGAATTTTCCACTCCCTCCTGCTCCCGGTCTGCGTCCCCACCGGTCGAAATTCCACTTCAACTGGACTATGGTCTGAGAGAGCCCTAGGCAAATATCTCACATCCCCCACCATCGTATCTAATAATCGGTTACCCAGTGCCAGATCAGTCCTAGACAACGTACCATGAGCTGGTGAGTAGCATGAATACGCCCTTTCCGCGATATGCCTAACTCTCCATAAATCAACCATGCCCACTTCCCCGACATAAGTCCCAAACGTAGTGATATGTCCCGCCGTCCTATTATGGGGGTTTTTGTTCTTATCCCAAAAGTCGTCACCTATATTATTAAGGTCGCCGATAATTAGTAATGGTAACGGTCCCCAACGCTCTACCCTCTCCAGCACCTCTCTTATCTTCTTGCTTGAGTATGGGGGCGGAATATACATTGCCGCTATACACATCAATACTCCATTCATTTTACATTTCACCACCACATACTGACCATCCACATCTTCCTTTACCGCTACCTCCTCATATTGCACCCCAGTAGGAATCAACACAGACACACCCCTAGAGTACGTCGAGAAAGTAGAATGATACGCCCTCTGTATCCAGCGCCTATTCAATACGTTTACCCTCTCCCGCACTAAATGCGTCTCCAGCAGGCATATCATTGAGACCTTCTGCTCTCGGACATACTGCAAACTTGCCGCTCGCCGTGTTTTATCCGCCAGACCTCTCACATTCCAACTCAATATTTTAATACAATCTCCCCTCCCCCCCCCCCCCCCCTGTGGCTCATCATTTCTCATAATATCCAATTTCCCAAGTATGAGCTGCCCCACCCCTCCCATCCCCCCTACCCCCTCCCAACTTACCTCCCTATCCCCCCCAGTGTAACGCATTCTTCCTCTCAGCAAGAGTGGGGCTCCACTGCCCACTGCGAACACTCTCCCTCACTTAACCCTCTCCATTCGCGTCCCGCTGCCATATCAAACATAATTTCCCCCAACTTTCCACTTTATTATAACTTAACATTGCACTTATATAACATATAAGAAAAGTACCAAACCAGTTTACAGTACCCTCCATAGCCCTCCTCCCCCACATTTAGTAAACAGTACTGTCCCCTTCGGCCAGTCCTCAACAAGGCCTAGCAAAACCCTCAGCAGTTGCTCAACTATTTAACCGACGCTAACAAGCGCAAAACTCTCCGCCAACAACAGAGAAAATAATTTCCAGCCAGATCTCGTCGACATGTCAGTCGCCCACTCCTTTCAGCTTTTTCTCATTGGCGTCAAGCCACTGGGTAGCATCCTCCGGTGTTAGGAAAAAGTGGATCTTATTAAAAGCAACCAGTATCAGCTTGGCGAGAAACATCACTGAGTACTGCACTCCCAGCTCACTCAGTCGCCGCTTGACTCAAGTAAACTTCATCCGCTGCTTCTGGACTGCAGCGGAATAATCCGGATAAATGGCGATTTTCTGACCTCCAGCCGTCAGATCCTCCATCTCTCTAGCCTTTCTAAGGATAATGTCTCTGTAATTGAGTATTTTAGCAAGCATGGTACGGGGATTTGCTCCTGGGGCAGGGGGCTGCGGCGGGACCCTATGAGCACGTTCAACAGCAAAGACTTTTGTCAACACTGTGTTCCCAATCTTCTCCAGCAGCCAGTTCTCCACAAACTCAGTGGGATTTCTCCCCTCAGTCTTCTCAGGCAGCCCCACTATACGTATATTATTTCTTCTGGATCTATTTTCCAGATCCTCATTTTTGGCAGCGAGCTCGGCTATTGCTTGGGCGAACTTCTTTTCAGCTTTTTGTAGCTTAACTATGTGATCTTCTGCCGTGCTCACCCTCTCCTCCACCACTCCTATACGTTTTCTGCAGAGCCGCATTAATCTGTGCCGTGTCCCCTTTAACTTCCTGCATCTGCTGGGCCAAGGAATTCAGGGATTGCTGGCACGAGGAGATCAGGGTAATTACATCCCTAAGGGTCGGCTCCTCTCCCTGCGGTATTCCTCCAGGTCCCCCACTAGCCCCCGCCATGCTGCCTCCTTCTTTCCCCCTCTGTACCTCATGCTGCTCGGCTGCGCTTGCTTCCTCCACCTCCTGGTCAGCTCCAGCTCCGGATCTTGCTCCTGCCTCCTCAGCAGCCTCCACTCTGGCATACTGCTGCAGCTTTGCGGCCACCTCCATGCGCCGCTGACATGCGGCGTTCTCCTTCTCGGCGTCCTCCCTTACATCGGCGCCATCTTGGCCGGCTCCTGCATCACCAGTGCCAGCGTCTCTCTGCCGCCTCCTGGTCATCGCCGCCAACTCCGGACCCACCGCTCTGCACCGCTGCCCTCTCCGGACCTTCAGCCAGCCGGAGGAATGTAAGTATCCCCGCAGGTCGGGGTTAAAACAGGATTATTAGTCCTTCTGGCAGCGGGAGCGCTCTTCCCTGCGTCCGCTCACATGGCCAGCTAGGACACGCCCCCTTGCTCGTGCTCTTGCTCGTGCTCGTGCTCTTGTTCGTGCTCTTGCTCGTGTTCGTGCTCTTGTTCTTGCTCGTGCTCTTTTCCCTGCACGTTCAAACAATGCAATTTTTTATTGATCCTGAATTATAAGTATTATTTTTTTTCCAGTCCCAAATGCATGCATTTAATAAAAATCACCGGAATTATTATTATTTTTTTTAATGTTTACTTCATCAGCCTCATCTGGCATGAAAAGATATATTTTTAAGAACATCTGGTGGCACAACCTAACCCGTGAACTGGGCAGATGACGTGCCCGCCTGTGATCTTTGTCGACCTTTGTGTAAAGGAGACCTAGAAAAAGTCGAAAAGGGGTTTCTCACCTTGTTTGTGCCCTCCGAGTTCTCAATGTGCATTTTAATGATGTCACAATTAACTTTATTTAATTCCAGCTTCTGTCATCTGTCTTCTTAAAATGTGAGAAAATGTGTCTGAAAGGTCGACATATGGGCTTCATACAATTGATTCTGCCGAGAAATTAGCAAAATGTTAATTTACCACTCCTTAAGAAACATGTAGCGTAAATCATATGCACAGTGCAACAAATAACACTTTCTTGTCCTGTTTGTAGTCTACAATTGTCTGTAGGTTGAAAAAGCAGTTTATTTTTAGTTTTTTTCCTCTCCTACTTCCGCACCCTCGGGTGATGGTAATCTGTATTGGTCATGTGGTGGACACCAGGGTTACTTCACACGGGACGGACAAATGCACTGCAAATCTGATACCATTATAACAGAAATTTAATATTTGTATATCATTTCATAAATAATTTTTAGTATCTTTTTATAACGAATTGTTACAGACTATCCATTTTTATGAAGGACTTGGAGTATTGGAAAATAGAGAAGACTGAGGCTTTACTTACCTGCTCAACAGCCGTGGTTTGTTACTCCTCTATCAGGGGTGGGCAATTAACTTTCCCGAGGGGTCCCATGAGATGGTTACTGTTGTGGAGGGCCGAACTAATAATCTGAAATAAGTTCTGCTCCATTTTAATATTAACATTGATTGTATTTATTTTCTATTAATATCAACTGTATCACTTAATATTGATCAGAATTAGTCATGCGGACATCCCCCTATATACCATATGAGCCCGCACGCATCTCCCCTCTGTATACAGTGTAAGCCCCACAGAGCCCCTCTGTATACATTGTGAGCCCCCCACAGGCACAGCCCCTCTGTATGCGTCGTGAGCCCCCGCACAGCCCCTCTGTATGCGTCGTGAGCCCCCGCACAGCCCCTCTGTATGCGTCGTGAGCCCCCGCACAGCCCCTCTGTATGCGTCGTGAGCCCCCGCACAGCCCCTCTGTATGCGTCGTGAGCCCCCGCACAGCCCCTCTGTATGCGTCGTGAGCCCCCGCACAGCCCCTCTGTATGCGTCGTGAGCCCCCGCACAGCCCCTCTGTATGCCTTTGTGTACACTGTGAGCCCGCGGACACACGGCCCCTCGGCGTACAGTGTGAGCCCACGCACAGCTCCCCTATATAAATGAGGATGTGGATAGCAGTCACAGTGGTTTGCAATGCACAGCTGGCAAGGGCACGGTGCGTCCCTTCTGTTGTTTCGGGCCATGGTCTGTGTGTTCCAATCTGGAGGGCCGAATGTGGGTCACTTGCTGCACTTTGCCCAGCTCTACTCTACATTGTAAGGGGAGAAATCTGCTGTGAAAATCCGCATTGGAAACTTGAAATGCTGTAGCCTTTATCTGTATTACAGGCCTCATCTTTTAAGATCTCATTCGTTCCTGCACTATTTTGACATTTCCCAGCTCTACAGTGGTGATTAATGCTGCACCCGTGGGCCCATCATATTTTTTTTTTTTTCTCCTTTTGGAGATGTTAGAGTTTAGTTTTTTCTTTAAATTGTGTTAACAACAATAATAATAAAAAATATAAATTATACTTGCCCAGATTAGCGAGAAGGTGAGTTGCTGTGAACCAATCTCTGCTTCCGCTAGAATTGGCTGGACATGCCTGGTCAGTAATCAATGGCCGTAGCCGCGGCTGGCTGAGCAGGGTTTTCAGTGTGTCGAGATAGAACCAGGTGGGCGGTGGCATTTAAAAAAAAAAAAAAAATACGGTACATTTAAAAAGTTTCCTGCAACCTGAATGACAGCAAACAGTGATATTGAAGCCTGTGAAACCTAGAAAGGTCACTGATTCAGATTCTATAAGTTGGTAATGAAAAGTTGTAGTGTTTTGGTCTCTTCCCCTTTGAGGGAATGGCTGCTTCTTTCCCTTTAAATAATGAAAGCTGAGCCCAGTTCTGTTCCCAGTGTCATGCTCTTTGATTTGGCGAGGTAGGAGACTCGCATGGCAATAGCCACTAGATTTCCTTACACAGTTGCCAAATATCTATCATGTTCTCCCATCTGTGAGTGTGTTTTATCAGATGGGATAGTTGGGACCCTTCCAGGGTAGGGCAACGTGGATGGCACTCAAACCTTACACTTGGAAAGTGAATTCTGAGGCATGGGGCTTGTCATTAAATGGATAGAAAGGAAACTGTTTTCTACAGCTTGTGAGAACACAGTCATAATATATATGCAGACCTGGAAGACCTGCCAGTTGCACAAGACTTTCTCATCCGCTCATGATTACGGATCAAGCCTGATGCATTCGAGGGACATGTGAATAACTGGTTTTGCTGTCTACATATATTACAGCTATGGTATGTCTCCAAGACTACAACCATGTGGCAGCACCAGGAAGGCTCCTGGCATATATGTAAAATGTAATCCATAGGCCCCCATTAACCTGACGTAGCCAAAGAGTATTCATTTGCCCTTTGTTGGGCTTATGTCAGGGATTCATACTGCAAGGAGTGCAGTCTAGTGATGAGCGAATGTGCTGGGATAAGGTGTTATCTGAGCATGCTCAGGTGCTCACCGAGCGACTTCGGTGTGCTTGAAAAATATGTTCGAGCCCCGGCGGCTGCATGTCTCACAACTGTTTGACAGCTGCAACAAATACATGGTTTGCCTGTTTGTTAGGAAATCCTTGCATGTGTTGCAGCTGTTGAACAGCGGGGACTCGAACATGTTTTTCGAGCACGCCGAAAACACTCAGCACCCGAGCATGCTCAGATAACACCTTATCCTAGCTGACCTTAAAAATATCCAAAAGACATATAAACATTAGTTATAGGGGTTTTCCCATCATATTAAGATCAATAACCGGTGGGTTCTACTAACATATACAACCAAAGTACCCAGAAAAACGCCACTCAAGAGTATAAAATATAATTTTTTTTATTAAAGATTAAATGTAAAAAAGACATGAACCAGAGAGTAAGGCCGATTTCACATTAGTGTTTTGAGGAGCTGCGAGGGCTGTGGACTTCCTCTGAAGCCCCGCCCTCGGCCGCACCTCTGCCTACTCCTGCATGCGGTCTGCGTACCTAACATTAACATTAGGTACGCAGGTCGTGCGGCTGTATGCGGATGCTTCCGCATGCGTCGTTTTGACGATGCGGCGACCAGCATAGGAAGCAGCTGGTTGCAATTTCTTTTTTTCTCCGCATCGTCAAAAAAGACGCATGCGGAAGCATCCGCATACAGCCGCACGACCTGTGTACCTAATGTTAAAGATAGGTACGCAGGTCGCATGCAGAAGTAGGCGGAGCTAGTGGCAGAGGTGCGGCCGAGGGCGGGGCTTCACTGAGGAAGTCCGCAGCTCCTCAAAACGCTAGTGTGAAACTAGCCTTAATGGGACACATATGAGGATTCAAAAGGGGATGAAATCAAGTAGATAAAGTTGGGAGGGGGTTTTCACAAAAGTAGAAGGTAGCCTATATCGGACAAAGCAGGAAATAATAATGAACTTCCATGATTCACATAAGAATTTGTATGTAAGGTATGATACCGCAAATCGTAGTACAGACTATTAAAGGGAATCTGTCACCCCAAAAATGGCCAATAAATTAAATGTACATCATGCAGTATAATATTTGAAGACAAAATAAAAAAGGCTTAATCACTCAATATCTAATATAAAGGTAGTATAGAGCTTACCAATATTTAGGTGAAGGGACCCCACATACAGCCACCAGTGCCCCGACGCACGTTTCGCTTTCTGAAGGGGAGTGTGTTATTCGAGCTCATTCGCTCATCACTACTGCAGTCCCACCTGACCCTTGAGGCCAAAAACAGTTTTTTTTTTTTTTTTGGCCCACAGGAGAATATTAGTGATAGTTGGAGATTTTTGTATTGAGAGCCGGGAGCGTCAAGTTGGATGATATATGCTGGTATACATGTGCTATGACATCCGTCTAAGTCGTGACAGAAATCAGTCCGTGTACCACCAACTTTCACGTCTCACAGAAAACTAGCACCAATATTAGGGCTGTGATCTGGCATTAAAAAATAAAAAGGCCATGCAACTTGTACTATAGTCTGGATGTAAAATTACTTGCAACCTGCTGTTCTTATCCCATTAACAAGTATTAAATACAGCAATCGTGATGCTCATATCACGTGACCAGCGACACCGTGTACCCCTAGTTCCCTAGTCAAAAAGGGTCTTCACATAAAAACAGCTCTTTTGCAAATTGATTTAAGTGGGAGTTGTAGCTTTTCATACGTCTTGCTCTCGATCAGAAGAATGGATCTGCAGCCGCTTTAAACAAAACAAAAATGTGAAAGTAACCAGTGTTCAGGATTTTTAAATCAATTTACTGTATATGATGGAGCAGTACGGGATTTGCTGAATTGAACAAATAGGCTCAGGGCACACGACAAAATATGTAGAATTATTGGATGACACTTGTGTGGGTTTTTTTTTTTTTTTTTTCTTTTGAACTGATGCAGGCCAGGCAATCAGATGATCGCAGTGTGTCTGAAACCAGTGCCGATACCGGTTCTCACTGGTGGATCTTCCTTTTGGCCATACAACACATGGGAACAGCTGAATGTAGCAGCTTCAGCTCCACGAAGGACTTCTTTCAAGGATACCTCCCATGTGGGAACGCCATGAAGTACTTCCTTACAAGGAGATCTCCCTAGTGTGACATCCATGTTTTTGGCTTCAGGTCCATGAAGGACTTCCTTACAAGGAGACCTCCCTTGTGTGACATCTATGAAGGACTTCTTACAAGGAGACCTCCCTCGTGTGACATCTATGAAGGACTTCTTACAAGAAGACCTCCCTCGTGTGACATCTATGAAGGACTTCTTACAAGAAGACCTCCCTTGTGTGACATCTATGAAGGACTTCCTTTCAAGGAGACCTCCCTTGTGTGACATCTATGAAGGACTTCTTACAAGGAGATCTCTAGTGTGACATCTATGAAGAACTTCTTACAAGGAGACCTCCCTTGTGTGACATTTATGAAGGACTTCTTACAAGGAGACCTCCCTTGTGTGACATTTATGAAGGACTTCTTACAAGGAGACCTCCCTTGTGTGACATCTATGAAGGACTTCCTTACAAGGAGACCTCCCTTGTGTGACATCTATGAAGAACTTCTTACAAGGAGACCTCCCTTGTGTGACATCTATGAAGGACTTCTTACAAGGAGACCTCCCTTGTGTGACATCTATGAAGGACTTCTTACAAGGAGACCTCCCTTGTGTGACATCTATGAAGGACTTCCTTACAAGGAGACCTCCCTTGTGTGACATCTATGAAGGACTTCCTTACAAGGAGACCTCCCTTGTGTGACATCTATGAAGAACTTCTTACAAGGAGACCTCCCTTGTGTGACATCTATGAAGGGCTTCTTCCAAGGAGACCTCCCTTGTGTGACATCTATGAAGGACTTCCTTACAAGGAGACCTCCCTTGTGTGACATCTATGAAGGACTTCTTACAAGGAGACCTCCCTTGTGTGACATCTATGAAGGACTTCTAACAAGGAGACCTACCTTTGTGACGTCCTTATTTTCTAATTGGCAACCTGGGAGCTGGATGTCATTCTGTGACAACCCCTTTTTAATATAACGTAGTACATCTATATCTTCATTTTATGGAAGGATTAAATCATGTATGGCTCTAGGTCCACTTATCTTCACCTTCTATTTTTACAGTGGCGGAACATCAGCCCTGAGACAATTACGGACAGTTCGTGTCTGAGCCAAGTATAACCTCTTAACCATAACAATGCTGGTTTTATATCTCAGCATCGTTAGGAGAGCCAGTAATTGGTGTGAGAAGCCGGGGCCGTCTTTCTGCCTGTACGGCAGTGGGCAGCGCTTGTCCTCGTTATCCCATGGACATAGAATAGCCGCGATTTCTGACATCATTAGGGTCATTAAGGACTTGCTTTATAGAAGAAAAAAAAAGTCACACCTTCTTATTCCCTTGTGTGATTTCCTCATTGTTTGTCTTTAAAGTAACTGGAAAAATACATGGTCCACATTAAAGCAATCATTAAATACATGTTTACGGCATATGTTACTGCCCGTTCCTCACTGTAGAAAACGACTGTCTATGGCACAATAGTATTAGCAAATTGTAGGGGGTAGATGTGGCTGCTTTGGTCACTTCACCAACAGACTGCCTCAGTATATAGGGTGATAATTGCGGTAAAAATGTCCAGAGACTGAGTTACTCATTGTGTTTCTTATTAAATATACGGAACGCGGCTCGTCCTACTCTTCACCTTTTTCTATAGGAGATTTGCACATAAAGCTCATGGGCATGTAACAAAACTGATTGACGTAAGTTTTCATTATGGGGGGGAGGTATTGGGAAGCCAACAGGTGAAAAGAAACTGCCACAAACTTCCTCCCCCTGAGGTTTTTTTTATTTATTTTTTATCTTCTTGTTTTTTTTTTTTTATCCTTAGGTAATTCAATTTGTCATTTGATGGAGTATACCACGCTTTTTTACTTTTTTTTTTTTCTTGTTAGATTACCGGCATATACAGAAGTAGTATGGACCCTATGGGCGCTTCAATACCAGTTCATTAGGCGCAGATGCTTTTGTAGGAATCAACTCCGTTTTTTTATTTCTTTGATGAGGTTTTCTATGCTTTGTGTGTATCTTGGAGGCATCTGCTATGGATTACCAAGCAAATTCAGGCCTCTTGCACTCCACAGGCCTATACTGTACCTCCACCTGCTTCATAATTTATGCAAAGCACATTAATTCTTTTTTATCTCTACCAAATGTTGTGAGATTATTATATTTGTCTATGCCCGAAGCTGGACACCTCATGTCAAGATCCACTATATTGTTTTCCCCCCAAATAATAAAAAGTAAGCTTTGTGTCAGAATTGCAGACAAGTTCATAGGAAAACTCTTGAGAAGTCATATCCAGAGCACGGATGACAAGATTTGAAAATGGCATCAAGGACCAAAAAATGCACAAAAACTGTTCTGAAACTCTATTTCCTTATGGACTCGATGCTGAGGTCTGGCCATAGCGGATTTTAACCATTAACTAGCGAGTAGTGATGATCGAGCGCTATCGGATAAGGTGGTATCCCAGCATGTTTGTGTGCTAATAGAGTATCTTCGGCATGCTCGTGTACTACAGGTCCTTCTCAAAAAATTAGCATATAGTGTTAAATTTCATTATTTACCATAATGTAATGATTACAATTAAACTTTCATATATTATAGATTCATTATCCACCAACTGAAATTTGTCAGGTCTTTTATTGTTTTAATACTGATGATTTTGGCATACAACTCCTGATAACCCAAAAAACCTGTCTCAATAAATTAGCATATTTCACCCATCCAATCAAATAAAAGTGTTTTTTAATAACAAACAAAAAAACCATCAAATAATAATGTTCAGTTATGCACTCAATACTTGGTCGGGAATCCTTTGGCAGAAATGACTGCTTCAATGCGGCGTGGCATGGAGGCAATCAGCCTGTGACACTGCTGAGATGTTATGGAGGCCCAGGATGCTTCAATAGCGGCCTTAAGCTCATCCAGAGTGTTGGGTCTTGCGTCTCTCAACTTTCTCTTCACAATATCCCACAGATTCTCTATGGGGTTCAGGTCAGGAGAGTTGGCAGGCCAATTGAGCACAGTAATACCATGGTCAGTAAACCATTTACCAGTGGTTTTGGCACTGTGAGCAGGTGCCAGGTCGTGCTGAAAAATGAAATCTTCATCTCCATAAAGCATTTCAGCCGATGGAAGCATGAAGTGCTCCAAAATCTCCTGATGGCTAGCTGCATTGACCCTGCCCTTGATGAAACACAGTGGACCAACACCAGCAGCTGACATGGCACCCCACACCATCACTGACTGTGGGTACTTGACACTGGACTTCAGGCATTTTGGCATTTCCTTCTCCCCAGTCTTCCTCCAGACTCTGGCACCTTGATTTCCGAATGACATGCAAAATTTGCTTTCATCAGAAAAAAGTACTTGGGACCACTTAGCAACAGTCCAGTGCTGCTTCTCTGTAGCCCAGGTCAGGCGCCTCTGCCGCTGTTTATGGTTCAAAAGTGGCTTTACCTGGGGAATGCGGCACCTGTAGCCCATTTCCTGCACACGCCTGTGCACGGTGGCTCTGGATGTTTCCACACCAGACTCAGTCCACTGCTTCCTCAGGTTCCCCAAGGTCTGGAATCGGTCCTTCTCCACAATCTTCCTCAGGGTCCGGTCTCCTCTTCTCGTTGTACAGCGTTTTCTGCCACATTGTTTCCTTCCAACAGACTTACCATTGAGGTGCCTTGATACAGCACTCTGGGAACAGCCTATTTGTTGAGAAATTTCTTTCTGGGTCTTACCCTCTTGCTTGAGGGTGTCAATGATGGCCTTCTTGACATCTGTCAGGTCGCTAGTCTTACCCATGATGGGGGTTTTGAGTAATGAACCAGGCAGGGAGTTTATAAAAGCCTCAGGTATCTTTTGCATGTGTTTAGAGTTAATTAGTTGATTCAGAAGATTAGGGTAATAGGTCGTTTAGAGAACCTTTTCTTGATATGCTAATTTATTGAGACAGGTTTTTTGGGTCATCAGGAGTTGTATGCCAAAATCATCAGTATTAAAACAATAAAAGACCTGACAAATTTCAGTTGGTGGATAATGAATCTATAATATATGAAAGTTTAATTGTAATCATTACATTATGGTAAATAATGAAATTTAACACTATATGCTAATTTTTTGAGAAGGACCTGTAGGTTTGAGTCGCTGTGGCCCAGTCATGTCTTCCGGCTGTTTGACACAGCGTTACAGCTGCATAGAAATATATGCTGTCAGGGTATGTGCACACGATGCAGATTAATTAGTGCAGCGGTTTTTTTTTCTGCAGCAGAAACGCTGCAGAACTGCACTGTGATTTACAGAACAATGTAAATCAATGTGAAAAAAAAAAGCTGTGCACATGGTGCAGAAAAATCTGCGCCGAAACGCTGCAGATTTCAAAGAAGTGTATGCCACTTCTTTTGTGCAGTTCTGCAACGTTTCTGCACCCCTCCATTAATAGAAATCTGCAGTGGTAAAATCTGCACAAAATAGGCATCAATTCCGAAGAAAAAACACACAAAAAACGCATCAAAAACGCACCTGCGGATTCTGCCAAGAGATGCAGATTTAGTGCAGAAAATTCTGCACCACATTTCCTACGTGTGCACATAGCCTCACACTCGGCTCGGGCAAATGGTCTACACCAGGGGTGTCAAACTGCATTCCTCAAGGGCTGCAAACAGGTCATGTTTTCAGGATTTCCTTGTACTGCACAGGTGATAATTTAATCAGCTACACAAATAATGAATTGGTGATCAAATTATCACCTGTGCAGTACAAGGAAATCCTCTGAAAACATGACCTGTTTGCAGCCCTCGAGGAATGCAGTTTGACACCCCTGGTCTACACAAAAAAATGAACCTGGAAACATATTAAACATTTTGAAAACTATGATGGGTACATAGTCTATCCTTGAAAAAGGATGCTTTAGTAAGGCCTAATAAGCCGAGTCTCCAGCTTTGGTGGACCTGCTGTGGCTTCATGTAATACCACATTTCCCCTCTAGTGGTCACTGCAATGGAAATGCTCAGCCAATGGCAGCTTTTTTTGTAGCCGAATGCACCATCTTGGCAGTAAGATCCTTGACGATCTGCTGATTTCTAGCGCTTTCTGATGAAAAAAGGAACTCTAGCCCAACTGTAGAAGGGTCAATAATGGTCGTATTTCGCCTCCACCACTTGATAACAGTAGTAGTGCCGATTCATTACCTACTTTATTATTTATTTTAATACATTTTTACAGCGCCATTTATTCCATGGCGCTTTACACATGAAAGGGGCAGATATAGACAAGTACAATAGACATGAGCAAAGCAAGGCACTAACAGGTACAGGAGGAGAGAGGACCCTGCCCGCGAGGGCTCAGTCTGCAGGGGATGGGTGAGGATACACTAGGAGAGGGCAGAGCTGGTCGTGCGGCGGTTCAGTAGACTAAGGATCACTGTACGTTTGTCAGAAGAGGTGGGTCTTCCGGTTCTTTTTGATAGTTTCCGTGGTAGGCGAGAGTCTGATGTGTTGGGGTAGAGGGTTCCAGAGTATGGGGGAAGCACGGGAGAAGTCTCGTATGCGGTTGTGGGAAGAGGAGATAAGAGGGGAGTAGAGAAGGAGATCACTTTATGATCATGTCATAAGGCAGACAATTATTTTCTGAAAAATAATGCTAATTTTACTACTTTGGTTTTTTGGGGGGAACAGTCAATTCTTTTTGTTGTCCTAGGACAGTCGCACCTTCCATATAATCTCTGGTTGCTTGTATGTCAAGGGCCAGCTTTAGGGACATTACTCATCAGCAGCCTTTTAATTATTGTTCTCGCTTTTGTTTAACGTCGCCCGAGTTAAACTTTTCAATACGACGCTTACAAGCCGACGGTTAATCTGTCGAAGGGTTAAAACCAGCAGGAAAGAATTCATTTCCACTTTAATGACCTAGCCTTGCTGGGCTTGGACAATGGGGAGCATGCATCTGACTCGTACTCCTATTGCCAATTAACACCTCCGATAACAGGTTGCCTCCGCTCCGCACCGACCGCCGCTCCGCACCGACCGCGGTAGTTTACATGCAGCTTGTTTTTTTTTTTTTTTTTCACACTACTCGTTTAATGCTCACGAAATTAAAGCATTAAAAGGCTGGCTCCTCGGCTACGAAATAAACACAGCGTCCGCAGCCCCCCGAATGTATATTTGTGTATTTTTTTTATGCCGATTTCCACTCACTTTTCCTTTTTTATTATAAACCAGCCGTGGAAAAAATGTAAAGATCCTAATTGCTCTAAAGTTTTACTGTCTGGGGAACTGCGGACCCAACAATCGGCCAAATCTGTTATATTAATGTCACTGCTCATTATCTAGGTATCGTTTTATCTTTTGACTTCCACTTTTTTTTTTTTTTTTTAGTCTTTTTTCTTAGAATAGTCTAGTGTAAAATGAAGCCTAAAGTAAAGTTACAGTAAAAAAGAAAAACCGATATTCAACGCTGCGTAAAAGTGTATTATTAATGTAGCCCTTGTTGTTAT
Organism: Ranitomeya imitator; assembly: GCF_032444005.1. Taxonomy (NCBI): domain Eukaryota; kingdom Metazoa; phylum Chordata; class Amphibia; order Anura; family Dendrobatidae; genus Ranitomeya; species Ranitomeya imitator. Next base: position 33,587,690 of record NC_091288.1, read on the forward strand.
TCATTACTTCTGTAAGAATATTTACTGCAAACACAGTTCAGCGTCTGATTACAGCTTTCTTATCAGTCGTTTTGACTCTTGTTTTAATCAGCAGGTATTTAATAAACCTGGCGAAGTAAGTGACGGAAGTTCACACTAACAGGAAGGTGAAGTAAAGCGGCTAATAGTGTTAATAAATTTGCTAAAAGGCCTGAGCAGATAACACATTAGGTTTGTGCTGTTACCGTCTGAAATGCCTTTTGTAGCACTTTGTCAACAAGTACTGCCCATGTGAAAAAGACGAGGCAGAGCGCCGACTTCCAGCGTATTCCTCTACCAGCACGTGATTTTTATTTTTTTTTTTAAATGACATGCTTACAAAAAAAATGAGTTTATGGTTCGTAAAACCATTTGGGGTGCAAATTGATCTTATTTTTTTTATTTATTTTTTTTGTGTTGGATTTCATCATAGTGGCGAATACGAGAATAATACTTTTTTTTTTTTCTCCCAGAGTCATAGCCTATATTAAAAAATAAAATAAATAAGTTGAGTAAATATTAGAAAAGAAAAAAATATTTAAAGCAAATTGGGCAAACTTTTCGATTAAAATACGTTGAGATGGTATCAAATTGTCGACTCATTTTTCAGCAGAGACTATTTCTAGATAGAAATGCTCTTGTATAATGTGACGTGCTCGAGATATCCGAATACATGGACTAAGGTAGGATAAGATATTTTATTATGGAGGGATTCTCATCTAAAAGCAATTTTGTCTTCAAATATGATGGCGTTCGGAGCCGCTAATCTGTGGCACGCCGTGTGCCTACTACACCATAGTGCTGCACTTTAGTAAATCCTCATCGCCCTCTTAATTCTTTGCCTACTGCTTTGCGTTTGCACAAAGTTTTAGGGTATGTGCACACGTTGCGGATTCTCTGCCGATCCGCAGCGTTTTTTTTGAGGTGCAGAAACGCTGCAGATCCGCAATTGATTTACAGTACAATGTAAATCAATGAGAAAAAAAAAATGCTGTAAACTCGTTGCGGAAAATCCGCTGCAGAAACAAAGTAGCATGTCACTACTTTTTTGTGAATCTGCAGCGTATTTGCACCCATTCCATCATAGAAAACCGCAGGGGTAAAAACCGCAGCAAATCCGCAATAAAACCGCAGCAAAAACGCACAAAAAACGCTGCGGAACCGCACAAAAAACGCGACAAATCCGCAGGTGTGTTTTCTGCCAGGAGAGGCAGGATCCGCACCAGAAATTCCCAAGCCCAATCCGCAACATGTGCACATAGCCTTAGGGTATGTGTCCACGATTAGGATGGCCGGCGGTTTCGTCGGAGCGGCAAACCCGCTCTGCGCTAAGCTCCGCCCCCTTCTGGGACGCGGTGATGCCAGGTGTGTTCATTGCACACATCCGGGTTCATCGCACCCCATGCATAGGGCCCTGTGTTATACCTTGCGGCAACGCAGGGTCGCCGCAAGGTATACGGACATACTGCGATCTTAAAAGACGCGCTGCATGTCCGGAGTCGCAGGGCCGCCGCGTGCGTGTTACCATGCATAGTGGAGACGGGATTTCATTTAATCCCCTCCACTATGCTGTAACATCTGGACGATGCGTGTTTGACGCTGCATCTCTATGCAGCGTCAAACACGCAGCGTTTCCTGCACGTGGAAACATACCTTTAGGGCTCGTTCACATTACAGTATTTGGCATACGAGTGCTATCCGTGTTTTTCACAAATGGCACTCGCACCTTTCGCAAAAACAGAAAAGAAGGCAAATTGGACATAATTTCACACAAAAATGGGCTAGACAAAGTTTTTGGCACCTTTTTTCAAAATTGAGGGTAAACACCTTTGTTGCAAGCATGTGATGCTCGTTCAAACTCACCCGTGGCAAGTAACAGGTGTGGGCAGTATGAAAACCACACCTGAAACCAGATAAAAAGGGGAGAAGTTGACTCCGTGTTTGCATTGTGTATCTGTGTGCCACATTAAGCATGGAGAAAAGGAAGAGATGTTTGAACAAGCATCGCATGCTTGAAGCAAAGTTGTTTTACCCAAGATTTTTGAAAGGTGTCAACAATTTTGTCTGGACAATTTTGAGGTTTTGTGTGAAACTATGTCTAGTTCAGCTTTTTTTTTTTTTTTCTTTTTATATGCTGTTCAAATACACACAAAGGAAATAAACATGTCTATTGCAAAACATGTGTAATTGCAATAATTTTCTGGGAGAAATACTTCATTTTCTGGAAGCATTTCAAGGGTGCCAACACCTTTTGGCCATGACTCTGCGGACTCTGTGTATGTAATGTCACATTATGCGACATCAAAAAAATAACTTAATTGCAGTCATCAGAATTGTATGTAATACAGAAAGCAATGTATGGGCGCAAAAAAAAAAATAAAAAAAATATATATAATAATAATTTTTATTTATATAGCGCCAACATATTCCGCAGCGCTTTACAAATTATAGACGGGAATTGTACAGACACGAGAGGTGGATGATAACAATTGCTTTAGTTATTCGGACCGGCCATAGTGTAAGGCTCGGGTGTTCATGTAAAGCTGCATGAACCAGTTATCTGCCCAAGTATGTAGCAGTACAGACACAGAGGGCTAAGGCCATGTTCACACAGTGCGTTTTTTACCGCGGAAACGCAGCGGTTTTGCCGCTGCGGTTCCGCGGCTGTTTTCCATGCAGGGTACAGTACACTGTACCCTATGGAAAACAGGACCCACTGTGCACATGGTCCTGAATTGAAAAAAAAAAAACCGCACTGATTAGCTGCGGTAAAAAAGAAGTACCATGTCACTTCTTTTTGTAAAACAGCAGCGGTTCTGCACCCACAGACCTCCATTGTGAGGTCAAACCCGCAGTAAAACCCGCAGATCAAAAATAGATCTGCGGGTTTTATTGCGGTTCGTGGTGCAGAACCGCTGCAGCAGGAAGTGCGGGGAAGCGGGCGGAAGTGCGTGGGTGGAGTGTGGCTGCCCCGATCCCACCCCCCCATGCTCCGATGCCCCTCCCCCGTGCTCCGATGTCACCCCCCCGTGCTCTGATGCCCCCCCCCCCCGTGCTCCGATGCCCCCCCCGTGCCCTAATCTCCCCCCCTTATACTTACCCGGCCTCCCGGTGTCCGTCCGGCCGTCTTCTCCCTGGGCGCCGCCATCTTGCAAAATGGCGGGCGCATGCGCAGTGCGCCTGCCGAATCTGCCGGCCGGCAGATTCGTTACAAAGTGCATTTTGATCACTGAGATAGGTTATATCTCAGTGATCAAAATAAAAAAAATAGTAAATGACACCCCCCCCCCCCTTTGTCACCCCCATAGGTAGGGACAATAAAAAAAATAAAGAATTTTTTTTTTTTTTTTCACTAAGGTTAGAATAGGGGTAGGGTTAGGGTATTTTCAGCCATTTTAACCCTAAAAAAATTCCTAGAAAACACACAGACTCTGGCTAGAAAACTGCATCAAAAAACGCATCAAAAAAGGACCAAAAAAGGACCAAAAAAAGGACCTGCGTTTTCTGCCAAGAGCTGCAGTTTTTTAAAAAACAGTCCTGAAAAAAAAAAGGATGGAAATCAGGAACGTGTGAACATACCCTAATACTGCATAAAGTGTATGAGAACATGATGCGAGGAACCTTTTTTTTTTTTTTTTTTTTAATATAAATAGGCCACACAGGGATCGTTAGGTTAATGCATTGAGGCGGTAGGCCAGTCTGAACAAATGAGTTTTTAGGGCACGCTTAAAACTGTGGGGATTGGGGATTAATCGTATTAACCTAGGTAGTGAATTCCAAAGAATCGGCGCAGCACGTGTAAAGTCTTGGAGACGGGAGTGGGAGGTTCTGATTATTGAGGATGCTAACCTGAGGTCATTAGCGGAGCGGAGGGCACGGGTAGGGTGGTAGACTGATACCAGGGAGGAGATGTAGGGTGGTGCTGAGCCATGGAGTGCTTTGTGGATAAGGGTAGTAGTTTTGTACTGGATTCTGGAGTGGATGGGTAGCCAATGTAATGACTGGCACAGGGTAGAGGCATCGGTGTAACGGTTGGTGAGGAATATGATCCTGGCTGCAGCATTCAGGACAGATTGGAGCGGGGAGAGTTTGGTAAGAGGGAGACCGATTAGTAGAGAGTTACAATAGTCAAGACGAGAATGAATAAGTGAAACAGTCAGAGTTTTTGCAGAGTCTAAAGTAAGAAAAGGGCGAATTCTAGAAATGTTTTTGAGATGCAGGTAAGAAGAGCGAGCCAATGATCGGATGTAGGGGGTGAATGAAAGGTCAGAATCAAGGATGACCCCAAGGCAGCGGGCATGTTGCTTTGGAGTAATGGTGGAACCGCACACGGAGATGGCAATGTCAGGCAAAGGTAGGTTAGTAGAGGGAGAGAACACGAGGAGTTCAGTTTTTGACAGGTTCAGTTTCAGATAGAGGGAGGACATGATGCTAGAGACAGCGGTAAGACAATCACTGGTGTTTTCTAATAAGGCAGGCGTGAGATCAGGAGAAGAAGTGTATAGTTGGGTGTCGTCAGCATAGAGATGGTACTGGAAGCCAAATCTACTGATTGTTTGTCCAATAGGGGCAGTATACAAAGAGAAGAGGAGGGGGCCTAGGACTGATCCTTGAGGAACCCCAACAGTAAGGGGAAGGTGAGAGGAGGAGGAACCAGCAAAACATACAGTGAAGGATCGGTCAGAGAGATAGGAGGAGAACCAGGAGAGAACGGTGTCCTTGAGGCCGATGGAGCGGAGCATAGTGAGGAGGAGCTGATGATCCACAGTATCGAATGCTGCAGAGAGATCCAAGAGAATTAGCATGGAGTAGTGACCATTAGATTTAGCTGTTAGTAGGTCATTAGAGACTTTAGTGAGGGCAGTTTCAGTAGAGTGTAAAGAGCAGAAGCCAGATTGAAGAGGGTCGAGAAGAGAGTTATCTGAGAGATAGCGGGTAAGACGGGAGTGGACCAGGCGTTCGAGGAGTTTAGAGATGAATTGAAGATTAGAGACAGGTCTATAATTTGCGGCACAGTTTTGATCGAGGGATGGTTTTTTTAAGTAATGGATGTATGATGGCATGCTTAAATGAGGAGGGAAAAATACCGGAAGTGAGGGAAAGGTTGAATATTTTTGTTAGGTGAGAGGTGACAGCCGGGGAAAGGGACTGGAGGAGATGTGACGGAATGGGGTCACTGGTGCAAGTGGTCGGGCGAGAAGATGCAAGGAGCCTGCTTACGTCTTCTTCTGTAACTGCGTCAAAGTCAGAGAGTGAACTAGATGCAGTGGGGGAGGGAGGACAGTGCATGGTATGAAGAGATTGGGAGATGATTTCCTGTCGAATGTGGTCAATTTTTTCTTTGAAGTAATTGGCCAGATCGTCAGCACGGAGATCCGTGGTTGGGGCCTGCTCTCTTGGGTTGAGTAGGGACTGGAACGTGTCAAAGAGACGTTTAGGGTTATTGGACAGGGAGGTGATGAGGGTGTAATATAATTTTCCGCGGCCATACATTGCTTTTTGTATTACATACGTTTCTGATGACTGCAATTAAGTTACATATTTTTATGTCTCCTAATGTGATAAGGACCTTTCATACATTTCATAATTTCACAGTTGATCCTGTATTTATTTCTTTAATGGAAGTTGAATAAAATCTGCATTTTATTCCCTGTTCTCCAATAGAAAAAAACCCTAGGGAGTAGAAATGGTGGTGAGCACAGGAGAACTGAAATGACTTTCTCTGCTATTCCCAATTACATTCTCATGATATCGTCATTATCTTGGGCTGCGAGTTAGTGGAAGCCCAGGATAAGGCGCGCCAGGTCTCAGATTGTCTCTACCTCCTGAGTGAAGGCTGTGATTATTGCCCTGCAGGCAGGTCAGTTCTCTGCCTAACACTTTTAGACAGTTAAAGGCAGATTGTAGCAGCTATACTTTTTTTTATTTTTCCGAGAGAAATCAGTCAGATCGATTTCCAAGTGTCTTGTAACTGACCTTTCACCAGAAAGCCGAAGAATTTACTTTCTCATTTCTCTTTTTTTTTTTTTTTTTCTTTCTTTCTCTTAAAATCTTTACATCCTATATTTTCTGTTGTGGATTTAGACTCGCTCTTAAAGGTCAGTTGCAGAACAAACAAAAAAAAAACCTTAGTTCTCTAGGTTCCTAATAAATCCCTATTAAATTGGATTTCCGATGGCATAACTAGAGTGATGGGCCTTGGTGCAGAATTTGGACCTGGTCCTCCACCTACATGTTGGTCAGATGTATGGGTCCTTGTAGGATTCTAGATATTATAAAGACATGGGTGTTTGCCCCCCATGTAATAATGTCCCACATCCTGGGCCCCTTCCTGGTATAATGCCCCCCATTCTGGTCCCCTACTGTTCTTATATAGTACATTTTAAAAAGAAACTATTACCTTCCTCTGCTTCCACGACATGCGGCGACATCCTCCTTTATAGCCGACCTAGAAGACGGCAGCTGACTTCGATGGGCTGCACATGACGTCACTGTGACGCCGACGTCTGCTGCTGGCCTCTGGCCGGAAGTGTGTATTGCAGTGCAGGGAGCCGGCGGGTCTCTGCACCACAGGTGAATGTGCATGCACCACAGGTGAATGTGCATCTGAGGAGGTACATCCAGGTGAAAGTGGTGTTGGCGGACACTCTTCCCACACGGTCACACATTCGATATCGTTACTCCCCTGCTTAAAGGTATATTGCAATCTTGTTCTCTATCCTGTGTCCACATATTTTTTTTTATATTTTAACTTTTATTTTAGTTCTCGAGCTTTGCTCATCCAGCATTGACAGTTATTGCTGACAGCCTGTATCAGCAATGTCTCCACTACATTAACTGCTGCCGCTAATAACTTGGCTCAGCGGTCTTGAGTAGTCTGTCTTACAAGACCACTGAACCAAGTGATTGGCTTAGAGGGGTCACATGTTGTAGGCGTGATGTCATCGTTGCCGCCTGTCAACAAAGATCAGCAACTACAAAAAAAAGCACCTCTAGAGCACCAGGGGGTCAATAAAACTAATTTTATTGTTTGTTTTTTTTGAAACTGGTCAAACCTGAGAACTTAAAAAATATATAAATATAAATATATATATATATATATATATATATATATATATATATATATATATATATATATATATATATATATAATATTTTTTTTTTTTTATCTAGATGGTCACCCGATTCTAATGCATCGGGTGTTCTAGAGCAGAGGTCCCCAACTCCAGTCCTCAAGGCCCACCAACAGGTCATGTTTTCAGGATTTCCTTAGTCTTGCCCAGGTAATAATTGCATCACCTGTGCAATAGTTCCTGAAAACACGACCTGTTGGTGGGCCTTGAGGACTGGAGTTGGGGACCTCTGTTCTAGAGTATGCATGTCCACGTAGTGTATTGCACAGGCCACGTAGTGTATTGCCCAGACATGTATGTAACAACTTAAAGACTTAAAATAAAAAAATAAACATATACTCACCTTCCGAGGGAGCCCTTGCAGTCCTGTCGCCTGTGTGCGTTGCACGCGGCAGCTTCTGGTCCCAGAGCTGGATGAGCGCAGGACCTGTGATGATATCGCGGTCACATGACTGTGACGTCATGGCAGGTCCTTGTCGCATATCATCCTTGCCACTGGAACCTCCCGCTTGCATGGAGCGGTCACCGGAGCGTCGCGAGGAGTGGGAAAGGCGCCGGAGGGTGAGTATATGATGATGATTTTTTTTTTTTTTATTATTTTTAACATTAGATCTTTTTACTATTGAGGCTGCATAGGCAGCATCAATAGTAAAAAAGTTGGTCACACAGGGTTAATAGCAGCATTAATGGAGTGCGGTCCATTAGCGCTGTCATTAACCCTGTGTGAGCGCTGACTGGAGGGGAGTATGGAGCGGGCACTGACTGCGGGGAGGAAGGAGCGGCCATGTTGCTGCCGGACTGCGCCCGTCGCTGATTGGTCGTGGGTGTTTTGCCACATCCAATCAGCGACTTAAATTCCATGACCGACAGAGGCCGCGACCAATGAATATCCGTGTCAGACAGACAGGACAGACAGAGAGACGGTAGTGACCCTTAGACAATTATATATAGTAGATAATCCTTGAAAAAAAAATGTAATGAACTGGATAACTCCTTTAATGTGTTTTTTTAAATTGGTTGTCATTCTTAAATAAACGACATTGCAAGAACGGTGCCAATCGGCGCTGGGTCTTCCAAGGCTCGTTAGACATGGTTAGGCAACATCAGCCCTGCAGTTAATCAGTGACCGCTTTTGAGCTGCTGCCTATGCACAGTGTACACAGAAAGCGGCCAATCAGTGGTGTGGGCGGGGTTACGCGGAGATCAGCATTTAGAGAACTTGTAGCTCTGTGGCAGAGAACTGGTTTTTATCAGAACTGCAGCAAGCAGCCCAGTAAGTGGTCATTAATCTGGGTCTGATTCCCTTTTAGAAGGGGCCATAGTCGTAATAAAGCGAAGTGTAAAGGCTGTACTCCTATGCAGACGCTGAACTCCATGACGTATTTTATTAATTACATTCTGACATCTTTTCAGGGTCCTCCTACTGATGCCCCTGCGGTGGACACAGCCGAGCAAGTGTACATTTCTTCTCTAGCATTGCTTAAAGTAAGTATATATCTATGTGTTTGTCAAAATTACTTTCCTAAGCTTGTACATTACAATGTCCATGTCTTAAAGGGGTTGTACGCTCTTAAAACAACCCTTTCTCACGCTGAACATTTGACCCCATTGAAATAATAACACTTATAGTCACCTCCGGCACCGATCCAGCGGTTTCGGCACTCACGTTGCTGGGGGTCATGTGCGGTTATGACACCTGAACCCTGAACCTAATCAGCGCTGGCTTCACCGTCCCCTCCTTCAGACGTATAAGTAATGAACATGGGGTGAGAGCTGCGGCGGACCGCTCACGTCCTTTCGTCTCCGACCAGAGGCGGAGACAGTGACGCCAGCTCTGATTGGGCGCAGGGCTCAGGTGCTGACACCCCTGGAACAGTGCCAGAGGCGAGTATAGGTGTCTTTTTTTATTTTAATAGGGGCAAACGTTCAGATTGAGAAGAGGTTGTTCTAGTAATGGACAATCCCTTTTAAGTCTCCCTAAACATTAAAGTCAGCCGAAACCACCGATTTAACGGGATCAGATGCCCATCTAATATGTATGTGGACCTCGACCTCACACCTGTTCCCAGATGGATTAGCAGAGGACATAAGGATCGAGCAGTAGATGGATCGCCCGATCCTTTTGTTCCACAGGTTAAGATGTTGCCCCATTAATGGCCCCATTCACTTTCCATATAATGTACTGAAAAATGGGGGGGGGGGGAAGTGAGGTGAAGTGGTGAAAACACGATTCCACCGTTTTGTTTTTCATTTTTTTTACGGCATTCGTTGTACTGTGAAAAGAACCTGGTAACTTGATTCTTTAGTTCAGTGCAAATACTGTGATGTCAAATGTGTGGAGTTTTTATTTACAATTTCACTAGCTCAAAAAAAAAAAAAAAACTATGAATCTTTTACATATTTTTTTTCTCTAAGAGATTTCAATCTGCGATCATTGGATTGCTTTCAGCATACAGCAATATTTAAATAAATGATCTATTTTTAGTTAATCTGAAAGCAGAACAATATAGAGGCAGAGAGCCTGATTCCAGAGATTATTCTGCGCCGCTGATTAAATGACCAGCAATGATGAGATGAAGAATTGCCGATTTAATGTCAATGCGTTTCGGAGTCGCTCCGACTTCTTCTTTGTGGTTGTCCTGAAGGAGTCAGAGTGACTCCGAAACGTGCTGACGTTTAACCAGGTATTCTTCATCTCATCGTGGCTTGTCATTTAATCAGCACTGCAGGATACTTCCATCACCCATGACACATTTGTATATATTTCCTTTGGAAGCTGCAGCTGCTGTTGTTTAAGCAATTCTAGGGGTTGTCTCACACAACCCCACTATGTGAGCACCACCCCCCTTTTGATTTCTCTTTATTACTTGTATAAGACTTTATTGCACTTTTGCATTTTCTGTATCTAGCTTGATTCCAGGAATGGGTCACTTGATCCGTAGCTTTCTGTAGTTTCAATACAATCACTGTTTTATCAGCATGAGATTATCACTACAGGACTAGGTGTCTAATCTGTACAACCCCGCCCCCACCACTGATTGACAGCTTGCTACAGTGTACACAGGAAGCAGCCAATCAAGGGTGTGGGCGGAGTTTTACACTGCTCAGCTGTCATAGCACTGCTACACATACAGCAGAGAAGACTGGGATTCTATCACAACTATACTAAGCAGCCCAATAAGTGACACCTCGCTAGAATCGGGTCCTTTATTTCTACATCATGCTGCTCTCAGATTACGTAATCTTCGCTTTAAGAAGCCCATGTCATCCACAATGCATAACATAGACGGTGCATGCTGCATGACAAGCATCCAAAGTGTAATTGTAAGTTGTGCACTGATATTTTTTTTTTTTCGTTTAAAAAAAAAAAAAAAATACTTTCATAAAAAAGCCACACTGACAGATACATAAAATATAGTGCACATACTGGTGGTTGTAACACCCCTTTAAGGGGAGTCTTGCTACTTGGAGTTATTAAGAAATGCATTGCATGCTCCAGTTAGGCAGAAATCACATGCGTTCTGTTAATGGAACTTTTCTCATTCCAGATGCTAAAGCATGGCCGGGCCGGTGTCCCAATGGAAGTCATGGGCCTGATGCTGGGAGAATTTGTGGATGACTACACTGTCAGAGTCATTGATGTATTTGCCATGCCCCAGTCTGGAACTGTAAGTCCTCTTAATATATAAAGTGCATCTGTTTAATAGTTAATTGTATCCTGAAAGCTCCGCGGGGGAAAAAAAAGGTTTCAATAAAAATAGAAATCTACTAATGTACAAGCGGTGGCCTACAGGTACAGAGGATGGAAAGTAAGCCTTTGTATTGGGCATAAGGGGAACAAAATGTGTTTGATGGGGTATTCCGGTTAGAAGTGATCACCTGTTCACAGGATTGGTGATAACTTTTAGATCGTTGGGGATCCATCTGCTGAGTAGAGATTAGCGGATATCTTCGGCTCCTTCCTTATTCAGCCAGCTATAGCACTTACCGTATAGCTGCATCAGGAACCCGGCTAACTGGAGCGCTCCCGATAATATGTTCCTGGCTGCATGTGTCATGGCTGTGTGACAGGCACAACACGCAGGCTGTCCGTGCATATGACTGTCTCACAGCCGCGACACATGCAGATGCCTCTGGGAACAGCTGATTATCGGGAGCGCTCCAGTTAGCTGGGTTCCCGATGCAGCCTATACGGTAAGTGCTATAGCTTGTCGAATAAGGAGGGAGCCGAAGATATTCGCTCATATCTACTGCTGAGACCCCCCATCAATCCTGCACTTGCTGAAACGCCGCTACAGCCACTCTCGTGACTGCTGAAGAATAGCGGTCGGCTATCTGAGCCCCTCTATTGTACTATAGTCTCCCTTTATGGCAACGTCTAGATCAGTATTGATCCCACCTTTTACCAAATGCCAGAACAGGGGACTGGGACGCCTGTGCACATGCGCAACTGCCCCACTCCATTCATTCTCTGTGGGAATGTCGGGGAGAGGCAATTACAGCGCTCACCTAGCTGAGAGCCAAAAGGCGGTCACACCAAATATTGATTTTATTTCTCTTAGGCTTCTTTCACACTAGCGTCGGAATCTCCCCGTCGCAATGCGTCGGGGAGAGATTCCGACACTAGCGTTTAGCGCATTGCACAATGGAGGCAGCGGATGCATTTCTCTGGCGCATCCGCTGCCCCATTGTGAGGTGCGGGGAGGTGGGGGCGGAGTTCCGGCCGCGCATGCGCGGTCGGAAAAAGCGGTCCGTCAGGAGCGAAAAACGTTACATGTAGCGTTTTTTGCTCCCGACGGTCCGCAGAAGCACGACGCATCCGTCGCTCGACGGATGCGACGTGTGGCAATCCGTCGCAAATGCGGTCAATACAAGTCTATGGGGGAAAAACGCATCCTGCAAGCACTTTTGCAGGATGCTTTTTTTCTGCAAAACGACGCATTGTGACGGATTGCAGAAAACGCTAGCGTGAAAGTAGCCTTATTTGCATTCATTTTACATTTTGTTAATTGAGAAAAGTAAACTTTAACACTACAGTTATACTATTCTGCACTTTTTTTTCCAATTCTGCCCAAAACTGTGTGTGTATAAAATACACCATTAGAGGCTGCTCAACAGTTTACTACATAGGATTTTCTGTATATTTATTTTTTCATATGTGACTGTACACGTGTTTGTGTATTACACAGTCATGGCCGAACGTGTTGGCACCCTTGAAATTGTTCCAGAAAATGAAGTATTTCTCCTAGAAATGTATTGCCATTTCACTTTTTGTTATACATGTTTCTCCTTCGCCTCATTGGGGGACACAGGACCATGGGTTATGCTGCTGTCACTAGGAGGCTGACACTAAGCTGAGACAAAAAAAGGTTAGCTCCTCCCCTGCAGTATACACCCTCGTACTGGCTTCCAGACACCCAGTTTAAGCTTAGTGTCCGTAGGAGGCACACTGATTTTTAATTTCTCGAATTTTTTCTTTTTAATCTATTCCGGACGAAGGGGGCGACGGGTCCTTTCAAGGTCCGATCTCCCCCGAACCAACAACAGGCGAGCACGGGAGTTTTACCTCTCCGTATCCTCTCCTGCGACGTGGGAGCCACTGCCTGAGCTGACATTTTTTGGGCGACGGTTTCTCCCCTAAAAGGGCCCCGATCTCCCCTTTTTTATACAGACGAGCACTGGTGTTTTCCTCCAGTATCCTCCTCTGCAGCCAGGCCTTTTTATTGCCGGACATATGCCCTGTCCACCAGGTTCTACCCTCGGCTGTACAGTGGCCCTATCCCCGTGGCGTCCGTGCAGACCACACTGCATCACCAATGTTCTGTGTGACTCAGGTGGTGGACGGTTCCTCTCCACCCCTCTCTCTCAGGGGCTGGTGGATTGAGGCTTCCCAATCCCTGCACCGTCCCAGCCATCCTAAGGTTCCTCTCACCTCCATAGGGGTAAGTGTTCCGTGGGGGATGGGGGGGTCACAGCGGTCCGGAGGGCTCCTCCTCAACTTGGCACATTGGCGGGCTGCAGCGCAGATGGTGGGCCGAGACGTCGGCCCTTTGCGGCCGCGCGCCGGGCCGGGGCCGCAAATTTAGCCCCCGGCTTCGGCCTGGCCGCTGGTCGCTGCCGATATACTCCGCCCACTCCTGCGCGTCATCGGCGGCGGCGCCCCCCGGTCCCTGGCGCTTCTCGCAGCCGCCGAGATCTCTCCCCTGATCTCGGCGGCCATCTTGGTCCTCACATACACGCCGCAGCTCCAGCTCTGCCGCATCCCGGAGGCACAGCGCCCACGTGCAGCTAGTTCCCATCTCTGGATTCACAGCTCGGCTCCCCAGGACAGCGGGACACAGGACCGGGGTAAGGAGACATCGTCAGCTTCTCCTCTGCAGCACCGCCCTCTACTTCCCAGGCCAGATTATAGCCCCTGTGGCTTCTTGTGCATTAGAGTCATGTCGCAGACTAGATCTAAAAAATCCTCTAAGGTGCATACGACCTTTTTTTCTGCGTGTACCACCTGTCAGGCCCCTCTTCCTAGGCCTCAAAGTTCCCCCCTCTGTTCTGCCTGCGATGCTCCATGTGCCCAGGAGCCCTCCACCGCCACCGACTCTGGCGTACCTAGTCCCCCCCCGTGGGTCGCTTCTCTCTCTCTCAATCCGTGGATTTTTTAGCCAACGCCATCAAATCCATTCAAAATCCTCCCGGGGAGCGAGGTAACCCGTTACAGGTGTTAAGAGATCCCTCCATTGCAGGGGAATAGTCGGTTAGCAGGGGCCGTTCTCTCCATAAAGAGGCTCGGTCATCCCGAAAGCGGATCCGCCCTTCCTCTCCTGAACGCTCTCCTCGCCGCTCAGAATCTGGCAGCTCCCCCTCTCGCTCACCCTCTTTGGGGGCTCACAGCGTTCCCGACTCTGAACATGAGTCCGAGGTATCATTGGACACGGAGGCTCCGGAGTTCAGAGCTACGGTCGACTCCCTCATCGTAGCAGTCAATCACGCTCTTAAGGTGGAGGATGACGCTAATTCCGCTCCGGAACACGCGGTCTCTGTTACCAGATCCAAACGTTCCCACAAATCCTTTGCCTCTCATCCAGCCTTTCTGGATATAGTCAGGCGTCACAGGGAGCATCCAGATAAGCGGTTCACGGGTAAGAAGGATCTGCTATCAAAGTACCCCTTCTCAGCGGATCTCGTGAAAGACTGGACGGATCCTCCTTTAGTAGATCCGCCGGTCTCACGCCTAGCTTCTAAAACGCTTCTTTCAGTTCCGGAGGGCGCGTCAATTAAGAGCCCCACCGAACGCCAGATAGACTCGCTAGCTCGTTCGGTGTATGAAGCCTCTGGCTCTTCCCTGTCCCCCTCCTTCGCAGCGGCTTGGGTGTCCAAGGCTATGGTCTCCTGGGCGGATGCTCTAGCGAAATCCATTAACGAACAGGACCTCCCGTCTGATATGGCAGACCTAGCCAAGCAGTTAGCCATGGCTAGCGATTATGTGATGTTCGCATCCCTCGACGCGGCGAATTGCGCAGCATCCGCGGCTTCCAACGCCGTCGCTATCAGAAGGGCTCTTTGGCTCAGGGAGTGGCGCGCAGATTCCTCCTCTAAGAAATCTCTGATCTCCCTCCCTTTTCAAAGCGGGCGTCTTTTCGGCGAAAAGCTTGACCAGCTTATTTCCGACGCCACAGGGGGAAAGAGCAAGTTCCTTCCCCAACAGAGGCCCAAGGCGGCCTTCCAGCGCCAGCCTTACTTTCGCTTTCGGCCCTTTCGTACCAGCCCAGCCTGGTCCAATCCTACCGGTCTTCCCAGATCGGACCGTTCCGCTCGCACTGACAGAGACGCTCGTCCCTCCTTCAGGCCTATTCCTTCCTGGCGCGGGAAACCGAGACAACCCAGATCCCGAGGGTCCAGACCTCCCAGATTCCCGTCTCAATGACTCGGGAACGGCGCCAGTCGATACCATCAGAGTAGGCGGACGCCTGCTCCTTTTTCAGCAAGCCTGGTTCTCCATCGTGCACGACGAATGGGTCAGGGATCTGGTATCATCAGGCTACAAGATAGTTATCCTCTCCTCCTCCAACTCGGTTTTTCCCCTCTCGTCTTCCCAGCTCGGCAGCTCAGGCTCGCGCCCTTCTTTGCGCCATCCACTCCCTCCGCCAGAGCGGGGTCATTGTCCCGGTCCCGGAACACGAGAGGTTCAAAGGTTTCTACTCAAACCTCTTCGTCGTGCCAAAGAAGGACGGAAAAGTGCGGCCCATTTTGGATCTGAAGCTCCTGAACAAGTGCGTAAGAGTCCGGCACTTCAGGATGGAATCGCTCAGATCGGTCATCTCTTCGATGGAAAGAGGGGAATTTCTGGCCTCGATAGACATCAAGGATGCCTATCTTCACATTCCAATTTTTCCGTCTCATCAGAGGTTCCTCCGCTTTGCCATTCGGGAGGACCACTTCCAGTTCACGGCCTTACCCTTCGGTCTCGCCACGGCGCCCAGGGTATTTACCAAGGTCATGGCGGCTGTCATGGCCATCCTTCATTCTCGAGGAGTCGTCGTGTTACCTTACTTAGACGATCTCCTCATAAAGGGCCCGTCTTTTCAAGCCTGCGAGTCAAGCGTCCACATTACCCTGGATTCTCTTTCGCGCCTAGGTTGGTTGATCAACTGGGACAAATCCGCTCCCGTTCCGGCCCGTCGGATCTCCTTTCTGGGAATGATCCTGGACACTTCGAGGGGTCTGGTCTTGCTTCCTCGGTCCAAGGCCCAAGCACTTCAGAAGGGAGCCCGAACGCTCTGTCTTCCCCGCCCGTGAACCATTCGGTTCGCCATGAAGATTCTGGGGAAGATGGTTGCCACAATCGAAGCAGTTTCTTTTGCTCAACTCCATCTCCGTCCCTTGCAACAGGCTTTGCTGGACATCTGGGACAGGAGTATCTCATCTCTCGACCGCCCTTGTCCCCTGTCCCCGCGGGTCAGACAATCTCTCGTATGGTGGACCCTGGGCCCATCTCTTCTCCAGGGGAAGTCCTTCCTCCCGATCCGCTGGTTAGTGGTAACTACCGACGCCAGTCTCCTTGGCTGGGGGGCGGTGTTCCTCCACCACTCTGCCCAGGGCCGCTGGACAGTTCGGGAATCCAAACTCCCCATCAACATCCTGGAGATTCGTGCTATCAGACTTGCACTGAGTCACTTTCACGCCCTGCTCGCGGGTCACCCAGTACGAGTCCAATCGGACAACGTCACGGCGGTGGCTTACATCAACCACCAGGGGGGTACCCGCAGCAGGGCGGCGATGCAGGAAGTCTCCCTCATCCTTCGTTGGGCCGAAACCAACCATTCCATCATCTCTGCGGTGCACATTCCGGGAGTCGAGAACTGGGCGGCGGACTTCCTGAGCCGCCAGGGCCTTGCCTCGGGGGAGTGGGAACTCCACCCAGAGGTTTTTCACCAGATCTGTCTTCGCTGGGGGACCCCGGACGTGGATCTGATGGCGTCCAGATTGAACGCCAAAGTCCACAACTTCATTGCTCGATCTCGGGATCCCCAGGCCATAGGAGTGGACGCGCTGATCTCTCCGTGGCATCAATTTCAGCTTCCATACGTGTTCCCTCCCCTTCCCTTACTGCCGAAGGTGATCCGAAAGATCAAGACGGAGGGAGTTCCAGTCATCCTGGTCGCCCCAGACTGGCCTCGTCGCGCTTGGTACGCGGAGCTCGTTCAGCTCGTAGCCGACGTTCCCTTGCGGTTGCCAGACCGCCCAGACCTGCTTCGCCAAGGACCGATCTACCATCAGAGCTCAGGGGCCCTACGTTTAACGGCGTGGCTGTTGAAACCTGGATTCTAACTCGTGCCGGTTTCTCTCAGCAGGTCATCCCCACCATCTTAAGTGCTCGCAAGGCGTCTTCCGCCTCCATCTACCACCGCGTCTGGAAAACCTTCTTCTCATGGTGCAGGCTCCGGGGTCACCCTCCGCTCGTTTTCTCTATCCCTTGCATCTTGAATTTCCTTCAGTCTGGTCTGGACTCCGGTTTGGCCCTGAGTTCCCTCAAAGGTCAGATCTCAGCGTTATCCGTGCTTTTCCAGCGCAGGATCGCCACCAACCTTCAGGTCAAGACTTTCATCCAGGGAGTCTCCCATGTGGTTCCTCCCTACAGGATGCCGCTAGAGACCTGGGATCTCAACTTGGTTCTGGGGGTTATTCCGGAACCTCCGTTCGAACCCCTTCAAGACGTTCCGCTCTCTGTCCTCTCTTGGAAGGTTGCCTTCCTGGTAGCGGTGACGTCCATTATTATTATTATTTATTATTATAGCGCCATTTATTCCATGGCGCTTTACATGTGAGGAGGGGTATGCATAATAAAACAAGTACAATAATCTTTAACAATACAAGTCACAACTGGTACAGGAGGAGAGAGGACCCTGCCCGCGAGGGCTCACAATCTACAAGGGTTTCAGAGCTCGCCGCTTTATCCTGCCGGGCTCCTTTCCTTGCCTTTCACCAGGACAAGGTAGTCCTACGTCCTTCTCCGGCATTTCTTCCGAAGGTGGTCTCATCTTTCCATCTCAATGAGGACATCATTCTTCCCTCCTTTTGCCCGCAGCCCAAACATAGGGTCGAGAAGGCTCTCCATACCCTGGACGTGGTAAGGGCCCTCAGGAGGTACATTTCCAGAACGGCTCACTTCAGGAAATCGGACGCCCTTTTCGAGCTCCCGGAAGGTCACAGAAAGGGTTTGGCTGCGTCTAAATCCACGATAGCCAGATGGATCCGATCTGCTATCCAGGAATCCTATCGGGTCAGGGGCAGTCCTATCCCGGCGGGGATTAGAGCTCACTCCACTCGGTCGATGGGTGCTTCCTGGGCCATCCGGCACCAGGCAACAGCGGAGCAGGTTTGCAAGGCCGCAACGTGGTCCAGCCTGCATACTTTCACAAAGCATTACAATGTTCACATTCAATCCTCTGCGGACACGGCCGTTGCGCATTTGTAGTCAGATGGTACACGGAGTTATTTTGGTTGTATTGTTTCCCTCCCAGGGACTGCTTTGGGACGTCCCATGGTCCTGTGTCCCCCAATGAGGCGAAGGAGAAATAGGGATTTTTGTGTGTACTCACCGTAAAATCCTTTTCTCCGAGCCACTCATTGGGGGACACAGCACCCACCCTGGTAGCCTTTCGGCTCGTGATCTTGTTTTTTTTTTTTTGATCTTGACTGTTTGTTTGACATGTTATATTCTAATGTTACTTGTTATATTGTTACTATCCTACTGCTTTTGCACTAAACTGGGTGTCTGGAAGCCAGTACGAGGGTGTATACTGCAGGGGAGGAGCTAACCTTTTTTTGTCTCAGCTTAGTGTCAGCCTCCTAGTGACAGCAGCATAACCCATGGTCCTGTGTCCCCCAATGAGTGGCTCGGAGAAAAGGATTTTACGGTGAGTACACACAAAAATCCCTATTTTATTTCCTTTGTTTGTATTGGAACAAAACAAAAAAAGCAGAGACAAAAATGGCAAATGTCACATAATTTCACACAAAACCCCCCAAAATGGTCCAGACCAAATTGTTGGCACCTTCAACTTAATATTTGGTTACACACCCTATGGAATAATTAGCTGCAATCATTTGCTTCCTATAAGCATCAACAAGCTTCTTACACCTCTCAACTGGAATTTTGCACCACACTTCTTTAGCAAACTGCTCCAGATCTCTTATTTGAGGAGTGCCTTGTCCCAACAGCAATTTTAAGATCTCTCCAAAGGTGTTTAATGGGATTTACATCCGAACTCATTGCTGGCCACTTCAGAACTCTCCATCACTTTGTTTCCATCCATTTATTTCTGGGTGCTTCTTGAAGGATGTTTGGGGTCATTGTCCTGCTGGAAGACCCATGATGTAGGACGCAAACCCAGCTTTCTGACACTGGGCGCTACATTGCAACCCGAAATCCTTTGGTAATCTTCAGATTTCATGATGCCTTGAACACAGTCAAGACACCCATTGCCAGAGGCAGCAAAAAAACCTGCAAATATCTTTGAACCTCCACCATATTGGACTGTAGGTACTGTTGTTGTAGGCCTCATTCTGTTTTCAGTAAACAGTAGAATGATGTGTTTTACCAGACAGCTCTATCTTGCTCTCATCTGTCCACTAGACACTTACCTAGAAATATTTTAGCTTTGCACATGTACATTTTGGGAAGCTGCACTTTAGTTTTTTTTGTCTCTGTGTCAGCTGTGGGGTCCTTCTGCGTCTCCTGCCATAACGTTTCATTTCATTCTACTGTCGATGGATAGTTTGCATTGACACTGATGCACTCGGGACCTGCAGGTCTGCTTTAATTTCTTTAGAACTTGATTGTGGCTGTTTATGCACCATCTGGATTGTCCTGCATTGCATCCTTTCATCAATTTTTCTGACGTCTATGTCCAGGGAGATTAGCTACATTGCCATGGGTTGTAAACTACTTTATTTCTACATGCTTAGTGTGGCACTCACAATACAAAGATTGAGTCAACTTTTCCCCCCTTTTTTTTTTTTTTGTGATTTTTCATATTGCCCACGTCTGTTACTTGCCACAGGTGAGCTTGAATGAGCATCACATGCTTGAAACAAAGTGTTTTACCCACAGTTTTTGAAAGATGCCAACAATTTTGTCCGGCCCATTTTTGGGATTGAGGGTTCTGTGCAGGATCTCATTTGTTCGCAGCCTTATTATACACAAAATTGCACACACATACTAAAATTCAGCTGATTTATAGATTGAACTCAACCAATCTGCATGCAGCAAGCTCTAGTGCCAGGAATATAACAAGAACATCTAGTAAACTGTGTGTGTATATATATATATTAAGCGCACACGTGTATACATAAGAGCATAGATTTGTTAGCCCGAATACAAACCTCCTTTCATCCTGAGACATCACGTAGCTGTTCTGCAGTATGTGCCGTTCACACCCTGACCCAAAAGGTGCTTCCCTGTAACCCATCTGAGCCTCTGCTCCTGCCTCCATCCTAGATATGTGCTGCTTGTGAACAGCCTTTTTCCATAATGCCATCGCTAATGTTTGGATTGGCCTTACTCATAACTGTGTAGGCTTTCTACAAAACTGTCATGTTTGTCACAAATTGCTCCATTTGCTAATTAACTTGATTTTAGAAGATGAATCCTGCTTCCTTTAACAGTTTTGTGTCTTGTTTTGTAACAGCGATAACCCTTTAGTAGTAGATATCTGAACAGCTTGGATTGCAACTTTCATTCCATGTTGCAAATATTGAAAGGAATTGTGCATATTCTCATTTTATGCACATTGCAAATCTTCAGAACAAAAAAAAAACAACAACAATTTCCTTTAGGAATTCTGATGGCAACGTGGGTGAAGATGTGAAATAATTGTGGAGGGGGTTTGTGTTTTGTAGGGTGTCAGCGTGGAGGCGGTGGATCCAGTGTTTCAGGCTAAAATGTTGGACATGTTGAAGCAGACCGGAAGGTAAGACCATAAGCATATTGATACTTTATATACTCCTCAGCTATGACCAGCATTTACCCCTTCCCTTCAGGTATTGGGGTGTGGAGTGGGCTAAGGAGCAGAGCCCCCATCTTACCTGCCAGGTGCTGGCTCTGTTACACAGCTGGCATCTGCCTGTACCAGCAGCGGTCAAAGCTTTCTCTGATCGCTGGTGTTTAATCATATAAATGCCTCTGTCAATGACTGATATTGGCATTTAAGTAGCGTGATTGCCATTGGCTCCCCGTGATGCGATCGCGGGGTGCCGATGGGTTATTTTGGCAGCCAATGTCCTGCTGAAGAACCCACCCCGTTGCCCCCATGGCTGCCATCTTGGTTTTATCTATGAAGGGTAGGTCATTCATGGGCTTCATCGGAGAACATCAATCTGACTATACTTAGGCAATACTATAGTATTCCAGTAAATGATCGCACGTTTATGTCCTCTAAACGACAAATAAATTAAAATTAAATCACTCATATTTCCCACTTTTGAAATAAAAAAAAAAACTATTTGATGTTGCAGCATACATAAGTTAGATCAAAATACAAATTTAATCAAACCGTACGGAAAACACCGTAAAGAGAAAAAGAAATCACAATGTTATTGCATTTTTTCATTTGTTACCCACCCCCCCAAAACTTCACATATACCCTAAAATGCCTTATCAATTACATTAGGAAAAATATACATGACGTTGGTGCAGGAAACTCATCAACAGGCAGTAAACTGTATGAGCATGAAAAACGCTGCAAAACCAGTTTTGTTTTTTTAAGCATATTCTTTACTGCCAAGATGGCAGGTTTTGCCTATAGAGAATAAAAACGGCAAAAAACGCGTGTTAACAAAGCCTTAGGGAACGTGCACCAGGAATTTCTGCCTTGTATGATCAGTGGCAAATTCCGCACCAACTTTTTCTGGATCAATTGCCGAAAATCTTCTACAGATTTCAGATCCACAATAGCGGTCATTTCCCCCTATATTGTGACTAGTCTCCTCTGCTGTGCTGCTATAGTCTTGTAGTCACATACCCTTAGGCGTCAGTTTTTCACGTACATGTTCTGTCTGTGTTTTTCATCCATACTTCACATAGCCATAAAACCCGTTTTGCATGTTAGATTTTTTTTTTTTTCCTCTCATACACACTGGCCGGAGCCATTCACTAGGAAGGGCGTCTTTGATCTCGTCTGTTTTTAAGGGGGAGTTTTTATCCTTTTTTCTTTTTACGTGCATCAGTGGTCTGTAAAAGAAACAAGTCTGTGTTTGGGGTTTTTATTGTTTTTGTTTTTTTTTGCTAACCCATCATCCACAAAAAAGTACGTTTTTTTTTTTTTCTTCCCGATCTTGTTTGCTCAGAAAAATAGTTCATCAAAAAGTGTATACCGCTCAGCTGCCATCCGGGTGTAATCCATGTGCTGTCTGTTCTTAACTGGAAGGAGAAACTTGGAATTTTTTGTTTTTTTTCTTTTGCATCTGAAAAGACGGATGTCACACGGATGATAAAAAATCATATCCAGCACATAGGTAATTTTTTTTTCTGCAGCCTCTGTGGGCTGCCATTTTTTATTTGCTGGTGTGTAAGTGTCTGAGCACAACACTTGTACACCGTAGGTCCGGCAGCTGCAGGCCATAGAGGATTGTGGTCAGTGTCTGACCGCATCTGTTATACCGTGGCTGCTTGTGCTTTGTACAATACCAGGATTCCTGACTTTTCCTCACCACTGCTATACGAGCTGCAGTGTTCAGTGCACAGCAGAGAGATCGTCACACTGCTGTGCTCTGCACACAGACTCGGCTCTGCTATGTCAGATGTCCGTAGTGCAGGGACGTCTATGTGAGGCGCTAGTGCTGCATCTACAAAGTGCATCGGTAGAATGGGAGGAGAGGAGTGACGTC
Source organism: Ranitomeya imitator (assembly GCF_032444005.1). Classification (NCBI taxonomy): domain Eukaryota; kingdom Metazoa; phylum Chordata; class Amphibia; order Anura; family Dendrobatidae; genus Ranitomeya; species Ranitomeya imitator. The sequence goes on from NC_091288.1 coordinate 33,610,225, forward strand.
ACGTGGGAGCAGATCCCGACCACTTTTACTGCTTCGAATAACTGCCCCTCCTAGTGTTTAAAAGTGGAAAATATAAAAAGTTTTGAACCATTTTTTTTTTTTTTTGTATTTTAGACCATTTACAAAAAAAGTTATTTTTTTTAAATAAAAATATTGATACTTTACATTCTTTCAATTGTTGGGGGGGGGAAAAACCTTTTTTTGATGCACTCCATTTAAGTACGATCGTGCCGCTCCATTCGCTCCTGACTGAAGCATGAAAAAGCAGGACATCGGGATACAGTAAACCCCCAGCGCTCCTATCCGTAGGTGATAAATGACACTTTTGTTGGAAAACCTTTAAGTGGATGGATTAAATTAAACAAACGTGTATGATATACATATAAAAGTAACGAGACCCTTTTTAAAAGGGGGGCGGGGGTAATAGAATACAAAGATTACATGCCGAACCAAACGGTCTCGTCTGAATCTTCATATCTTCTAGAGCGCTGTTAATTCCACAGTGAGAACGTACAAACTCCATGCAGATGTTGTCTGTTGTGGGATTTGAACCAGGTCCCCAGCGCTACAATACTGCAGTGCTAACCACTGAGCCACCATGCTGTCATTCCCACTATCACCAGCCCGGGTGTCGCTGGTCCCGCCGCTGCACACGCTAATACTTGCGGTTTAGTATTGTACGTGCGAAGATTTGCCGTCCTAGTCGGTCCTAATTGCTTTATTAGTAAACAGTCCTGTCTGGCGAATCGCCAAATGCTAATCCGGCACATCGTCATCATCATCATCTTCTATGCAGTTTTATTCTTTACCTCTCAACAGTTGTCATGTTCGCGCTCAAAATTCTTATACTGCGAAAGAAGAGAGAAAAAAAAAAAAAACCTTCAAAATTAATGTTAGCAAAAGGCTCAGCAGCTGAGCGGAACAGTGCAAATTGCTTTTTGACTGGGTTCCTAGTTGTACTGCTGGTTTAATTGATATTTAAAGAGAAGATATTTACTCAAGTGCTGAAAGGGTAAAAACTGGCTCAGGGAAGGTGTGGTAACAGGGTGAAGTACTGAAAGCACGATCTACTACCGCTAATGTGTATCCCTTAATGATAGCACTCCTTTGTCACACTTCTTCATGCTCATGCTTTCTCATGGTGAACGTTCCTAATGGCGCCTTTTTCACACCGTTCAATTTCCTCTTTCCAGTTCTAATTTATACCCCGCGTTAGTTTAATGCCTCTTTCCATATCGCACCGTGTTTTGGGAACCTGAGCCCCGTCTTCTCGTTCCAGGCCCGAGATGGTGGTCGGATGGTACCACAGTCACCCCGGTTTTGGTTGCTGGCTCTCCGGAGTCGATATCAACACCCAGCAGAGCTTCGAAGCCTTATCCGAACGAGCCGTAGCCGTGGTAGTCGACCCCATTCAGAGTGTAAAAGGAAAGGTAAAGTACAAGCTGTTTATTTACCAGCTCGGTCATGTAAATGTTGCATGTGTTTTTTTTTGGTTTTTTTTTGTTTTGTTTTTTTGCTGTAATTTTCCACTTTTTTTTTTTTTTTATTTTTTATTTTTTCAACGCATCGATGTGTAATTAAAACAATGCCTTCTTCCGAAGAGCCTTGTTTGTCCGTGCTTGAGATGGCTCGTGCAGCATGAATGAGCCGTCTCCTGCTCCCTTTTGGTTAATCAGACACTGATGACATGTTGTGTTTTTTTTATTTTTTTTTTAATTTTAATAAAATGTTAGAAAACTATTAAGGATTACCGGGTTGTTTCTCAATCCCATCGGGCTGTAGATTCTCCCCTAAATATCCCGGCACAACCCTTCCATTATGAAGGCTTTAGTCTACAAGACGTCCAAAGTTTTCCCCGAAGACCATGTCCCCAGCACCTCTTATTTTTTCCTCTTTTTTTTTTTATTTCCTCCGTCAGAAGGAACCAATGAGTAATTTCAATACGTCTACTGCCTTTGAAAAGAAATTATCTTGCAAAACATATCGGGTTGTAGTTGTCCTTTGTTTAAGTCTCTTTTGTTCTTGTTTGGTTTCCATTTTGCTTTTTTTTTTTTTTTCCCTTTTTTTTTTTTTTTTTTTTTATTATTTCGCTTCAGCCCCATATGCCATTTTCCTATTTCCTGCCTCGTGACAGCAGGGTGCAGGTCTATTATCACCTTCACAGAGCTGTCTGCAAATGTGAGAGGCAATTCGATTTTGCTCAGCCACAGGGAGAGTGGATTAGCTAAAAAAAAAAAAAAATTTAAAAAAAAAACGAAAAACTCCGAAGCTCCTGAAATTGGCTGGAATGGTTTACTGCTTTAAGACGCTGCTGAGGTGTCTTGTTGGAACATGTCACTTCCATTGTAATGTAAAATAATAGATATGATAAAATGATCGCAATGCATTATTAGAGAAGTTTGCCTTCCCCTTAAAATAGCCCGTCATTATGGAGCTCGCTAAACATCGCGCTGCGCAGCGCAAGCACCAACACTTTTTTTTTTTCTTTTTTCTGTTTTTGGGGGAGGGGGTAAGGTATATGATACATAGAAGCTGTTCATTGGCATATTTCACTGGGGGAACGAAAAACATTTATTTCACAAGTTGACTTAAGTTTTAATTGCTGTGAATGTAGTATATTACCCGAGAAATAATTGCTTTTCGGTGGGGTGGGGGTAAACTGAATGTCTTGAATGACTGGGCCCTAATTAACTAATAAACTAATTGGTTCAGCAATGTTTAATTAGCAAACATATTGGATCACTGTCTGGGGTAATTTGGGACTGCTAATGTTTAAGAACTGTTTGGCTGCCCATAGAACATCATTGTACAGTCCCCGTCACTGAAGAGATGAACCTCAGTCCTATTGTGTAAGTGATATCACATCAGAACGCTAACAAAGATTGCCCCTGGAATTTATTTTTATATACCTAGAAGTAATTTGTATGCTCACAGTGTAAGCCCAGATTTACAGGGCTGAATTTACCCGTGTAGTCATTCTCTGTTTAAATATCAATGAAGAACTGAGCATAATGTCTGGATAGATATGTAACAGATGGATATGATATAAATGAAGTAGATAAGGGATGGATGCATATGGGAAGGATGTGTGGCTGTGGAATGGATCCATTTGAGATGGTATGGGGGTGGTTGGGTGGATTGATGGCTAAGGGATAGATGGATATGTGCTGGATGGATTGATGAATGTGTAATGTAGGGATGGCTAGGAGACAGACTGGATGAATGTGGGATGGAGGGACGGTTAGGAGATGTATGAATGTGTGATAGAAGGTCAACTAGAAGATGGATGTGGGATGGAATGACGACTAGGAGATGTATGCATGTGGAATCGAGGGATGGCTAGGAGACGGACGTATGTAGGGATGTCTAGGAGATGGATGGCTGTGGGATTAATGGATGGATGTGGGATGGAGAGACTGCTAGTAGACGGATGGATGTGGGATAGAGGGTAGGCTAGGAGATGGATATGGGATGGAGGGACGGCTAGGAGATGGATATACTGTCATGGCCAAAAGTATTGACACCCCTGCAATTCTGACAGATAATACTCAGTTCCTTCCCGAAAATGATTGCAAACACATTCTTTGGTATTATTATCTTCATTTAATTTGTCTTAAATGAAAAAACACAAAAGAGAATGAAGCAAAAAGCAAAACATTGATCATTTCACACAAAACTCCAAAAATGGTCCAGACAGAAGTATTGGCACCCTCAGCCTAATACTTGGTTGCACAACCTTTAGCCAAAATAACTGCGACCAACCACTTCCGGTAACAATCAATGAGTTTCTTACAATGCTCTGCTGGAATTTTAGACCATTCTTCTTTGGCAAACTGCTCCAGGTCCCCGATATTTGAAGGGTGCCTTCTCCAAACGGCCATTTTTAGATCTCTCCACAGGTGTTCTATGGGATTCAGGTCTGGACTCATTGCTGGCCACCTTAGAAGTCTCCAGTGCTTTCTCTCAAACCATTTTCTAGTGCTTTTTGAAGTGTGTTTTGGGTCGTTGTCCTGCTGGACGACCCATGACCTCTGAGGGAGACCCAGCTTTCTGACACTGGGCCTTACATTATGCTGCAAAATTTGTTGGTAGTCTTCAGACTTCATAATGCCATGCACACGGTCAAGCAGTCCAGTGCCAGAGGCAGCAAAGCAACCCCAAAACATCAGGGAACCTCCGCCATGTTTGACTGTAGGGACCGTGTTCTTTTCTTTGAATGCCTCTTTTTTTTTCTCCTGTAAACTCTATGTTGATGCCTTTGCCCAAAAAGCTCTACTTTTGTCTCATCTGACCAGAGAACATTCTTCCAAAACGTTCTAGGCTTTTTCAGGTAAGTTTTGGCAAACTCCAGCCTGGCTTTTTTATGTCTCAGGTAAGAAATGGGGTCTTCCTGGGTCTCCTACAATACAGTCCCTTTTCATTCAGACGCCGACGGATAGTACAGGTTGACACTGTTGTACCCTCGGACTGCAGGGCAGCTTGAACTTGTTTGGATGTTAGTCGAGGTTCTTTATCCAACATCCGCACAATCTTGTGTTGAAATCTCTTGTCAATTTTTCTTTTCCGTCCACATCTAGGGAGGTTAGCCACAGTGCCATGTTCTTTAAACTTCTTGATGACACTGCGCACGGTAGACACGGGAGCATTCAGGTCTTTAGAGATGGACTTGAAGCCTTGAGATTGCTCGTACTTCCTCACAATTTGGTTTCTCAAGTCCTCAGACAGTTCTTTGGTCTTCTTTCTTTTCTCCATGCTCAATGTGGTACACACAAGGACACAGGACAGAGGTTGAGTCAACTTTAATCCATGTCAACTGGCTGCAAGTGTGATTTAGTTATTGCCAACACCTGTTAGGTGCCACAGGTAAGTTACAGGTGCGGTTAATTACACAAATTGGAGAAGCATCACATGATTTTTCGACCAGTGCCAATACTTTTGTCCACCCCCCTTTTTTATGTTTGGTGTGGAATTATATCCAATTTGGCTTTAGGACAATTCTTTTTGTGTTTTTTCATTTAAGACAAATTAAATGAAGATAATAATACCAAAGAATTTGTTTGCAATCATTTTCAGGAAGAAACTGAGTATTATCTGACAGAATTGCAGGGGTGTGAATACTTTTGGCCATGAATGTAGGATGGAGAGACTTCTAGTAGACGGATGGATGTGGGATAGAGGGACGGCTAGGAGATGAATATGGGATGGAGAGACTGCTAGTAGACGCATGGATGTGGGATAGAGTGTAGGCCAGGAGATGGATATGGGATGGAGGGACGGCTAGGAAATGGATATCGGATGGAGAGACTTCTAGTAGACGGATGGATGTGGGATAGAGGGACTGCTAGGAGATGAATATGGGATGGAGAGACTGCTAGTAGACGCATGGATGTGGGATAGAGTGTAGGCCAGGAGATGGATATGGGATGGAGGGACGGCTAGGAGATGGATATAGGATGGAGAGACTGCTAGTAGACGGATGGATGTGGGATAGAGGGACGGCTAGGAGATGAATATGGGACGGAGGGACGGCTAGGAGATGGATGTGGGATGGAGGGACAGCTAGGAGATGGATGTGGGACGGTTAGGAGATAGATGAGGGACGGCTAGGAGATGGATGTGGGATGGAGGGACGGCTAGGAGATGGATGTGGGATGGAGGGACGGCTAGGAGATGGATAAATGTGGGATGGAGGGACGGCTAGGACATGGATGGATGTGGGATGGAGGGACGGCTAGGAGATGGATGAATGTGGGATGGAGGGACGGCTAGGACATGGATGTGAGATGGAGAGACTTGCAGTAGACGGATGGATGTGGGATGGAGGGACAGCTAAGAGATGGATGAATGTGGGATGGAAGGAATGATTAGGAGGTGGATGGATGTGAGATGGAAGGACGATTAGGAGGTGGATGGATGCGAGATGGACGATTAGGAGGTGGATGGATGTGAGATGGAGGGACGGCTAGGATGTTGATGGATGTGGGATAAGGATTGAGGGATGGCTAGAAGACGGATGGATGTGTGATGGAGGGATGGCTAGGAAATGGATATGGGATGGAGGGACGGCTAGGAGATGGATGTGGGATGGAAGGACGGTTAGGAAATGGATGTGGGATCTAGGGACGGCTAGGAGGCGAATGGTTGAGTTGGATATGTGCTGGATGGATTGATGAATGTGTAATGTAGGGATGGCTAGGAGACAGACGGGATGAATGTGGGATGGAGGGACGGTTAGATGTATGAATGTGTGATAGAAGGTCGACTAGAAGATGGATATGGGATGGAATGACGACTAGGAGATGGATGTGGAATCGAGGGATGGCTAGGAGACGGACGTATGTAGGGATGTCTAGGAGATGGATGGCTGTGGGATTAATGGATGGCTGTGGGATGGAAAGACTGCTAGTAGACGGATGGAATTGGGATAGAGGGTAGGCTAGGAGATGGATATGGGATGGAGGGACTGCTAGTAGACGGATGGATGTGGGATAGAGGGATGGCTAGGAGATGAATATGGGATGGAGAGACTGCTAGTAGATGGATCGATGTGGGATAGAGGGTAGGCTAGGAGATGGATGTGGGATGGAGGGACGGCTAGGAGATGGATGTGGGACGGCTAGGTGATGGATGAATGTGGGATGGAGGGACGGCTAGGAGATGAAGGTGGGATGGAAAGACGGCTAGGAAATGCATGTGGGATGGAGGGACAGCTAGAAGGTGAATGGGAGGAAGATTATGAGGTGGATGGATGTGAGATGGAGGGAAGACTAGGAGGTGGATGGATGTTGGATGGAAGGATGGCTAAGAAATGAATGTCTGAGCCGTCCTTCCATCCCACATCCATTCATCTGAGCCGTCCTTTTATCCCATATCCAGATGGATATATGATGGAGGAACGGCTCGGGGACAGACGGACATAGGGACTGCTAGTAGACCCATGGATGTGTGATGAAGGGACTGCTAGGAAATTGATGGATTGATTTAGGAGAGTGAATGGATAAGATAACAATAAGGGATGGCTATACAGACATGATATAGATGGATGGGTATAGTATAGATATACCGTAATTCATGTATATGATGTGATCTAGTTGGATGGACAGCCATGAGATGGATATTATATTGATGGAGTAGATAACTGATCTATAAATGGTTTGATGGTGAGATAAGGCGCCTACACACCCTAGTGTTTCAGAAAGGAGCTAGTGATAAGTACCGGGTTCTGTCTGGTACCTGGGAGACACATGGGGTCACAGCAGTCTAGATCAGTTTGTATTGATCCTGCAATACAAAGGACTGGTAAATTACATTCGATTAGACAGACAGACCGATAAGAAGGTAGATCTTAATTATATACTGATGTTTAGTTATTCTAGATTTTTTTTTTTAATAACCTTTCTTGAACTGAAATTGTTATTGAAGTTCACATAAATGTGTTCCATAAAATAATTTTGCAGCTTTTAACTTTTGCGCCCCATGTTTCAGCTTTTTCACTGCAGCCTTGAATGGGTTAACCCTGGCTGCCACTTATAGGTATTTCCAAGTTGTGTAGTAAATAGAGCTGTAGTGATGAATCCTCCAAGGAAACGGTGAGAAAATGCACATACTCCAAGGAATCTGTTTTCTGCAGCCAAAATTGACTCTGTATAAATAATTTGAAGGCGTCTTAACTTCGAGCACACAATCACATCATTTCACTGATATTCCTTTGGCGTGAGCCCGTTTCAGTTGTTTGTGCTTTTCAGCGAAAATGGCATAAAAAGTCCTGATTTCCCTGAATTTTTTATGCCGAGGGGCTTACAGCCGGCGGGAGATGATGTTTGTCACTCGTGGCCGCCTGACAGAGCACGGCAGCAGAAGTAACGTACCCAGAGCTGCGCTCGCAGGGTCACATGTCCACTATAAATGTTTAACGATCCTGCAGGTTTCGCAAGGAGCTGATGGCTGATCTGTTGCAGGTGATAAAAGATGTTTAGATGGGACATTAGTTGGTGTTTTTTTTTTTTTCTTCATATTCCACACCTGGCAGATCAACAATGCTTGTGTGATCACAGAATACATTACAATACCAACATGGTCGACTTAAAATCACACCGGTGCGCGCAGGTTCCCGAAAGTGGTGAGTCAAACGTGGCTCTGATATCCCTGCGAAAAGCAAGCGGCAGGCATACGTCTGGCGTACGTAATATCCTGATTTATGAAATCTCCTAGGCTTTGCTGCTACTGTAAAACGTCGCTTAAAATTTGCATTAAAAAAAACGCAACATGTCAACATATCCAAAACTAAGGGAAAAAAAAACGGAGTAGCAACAAGCCACAATAAATGAATAAACATTGTGTATATGTAGACAGTGAGACAGGACTTATCTACTCCCCTTTGAAAAAGCAAGTAAGTGAAACGCACGTCAGTGGCTGCCAGGAGCGGTCTGGACCTACCATGGGTAAGCCTCTGGATGGGTGCTGTGTTTTGTTGTGGCACATGGATATATTTTATTGATTCTTGCCCTGATCTTTACTTAGCATTGTCCATGTGCATTAATGATAGCCACTCGCCCAGCTTTCCCCGGTCAAATCATTTCTTGACCCTACATCTACCCCCTGCCTACCTTCATGTCTTCTCCAGTTGTTCATACTATTTCTATACGGATTTTGTCTAATCTGTTTTTACTATGATTTCTCAATAAAATGTACATGTCTATTTATTGTGGCTTGTTGCTACTCCATTTAGTTAGTTTTGGATATTGTATTTGTAGTACTCCATTGTGTTTATATTCTTGATTATATTTGGTGAGAGTCTGATACGAATATGCTCTTAGCCTCATTACTTAACTTATTGTGTTTTGGTTTTTTTTATTACCTTTTTAACACGTGAACGTAGCCACTGTTCTTTCTGCCACTTATCTTGTTTTGTTCTAAGACTACGTTCACATTTGCGTTCTGCCGGGCTGCGTCGGGTGCAGCCGCGGCGACGCATGCGTTATGCGCCCCTATATTTAACATGGGGGCGCATGGACATGCGTTGCATTGCGTTTTGTGACGCATGCGTCTTTTTTGGCGCACGCGTCAGAGCGCAGAGGACGCAGCAAGTTGCGGGTTTTTTTTGCGTCCAAAATCATGCCAAAAAAGGACGCATGCGTCACAAGACAATGCGTTTTGGTTTGCGTTGTGTGTTGCGTCGCCGACGCAGCACCGCACAACGCAAATGTGAACGTAGCCTAACATCTGCGGTCTCTCTATTGAGTCATCATAATTTCAATACGCAGAGTTCCCCAAAATCTGCAGGTTCATGAAACTTTTCTCTAATTTGCATGACCTCCTTGTTAGTCCCCCAGAATCATCCATGTTAGGTTAGGTTTTGTTGTCTAGTGGACCCAAACCTCCAAGTCAATCTTTTCAGAAATCAGATCGGAACCTTCCACCGTTATTGAAACTCAAGCTGATGTTCATGGCTGTAAATTAGAAGTAAGCACCAGTAAATGTTAGTCCTTACAGCCAAGGGCTAGTGGGCTCGTGTAGCGCTTAACCGACTTCCCCGTAAGCCGGGCTGACCGCTGTACAATGCCGGGGACTATCGCTGCTTCTTATCAACGCGAGAAGTGTTAACCCCTTAGTGACCGAGCCAAATTTTTGAAATCTGACCAGTGTCACTTTATGTGGTAATAACTCTGCAACGCTTCAACAAATCCCAGTGATTTTGAGATTGTTTTTTCGTGACACATTATACTTTGATAATGGTAAATTTAGTTCAACATTTTTTGTGTTTATTTATAAAAAATATAAAAAATTTGAGAAAAATGTTAAAAAATTAGCAATTTTTTAAATTTGAATGATTATCCCCTTAATCCAGATAGTCATACAACAGCAAACCATTAATAAATAACATTTCCCACATGTTTGCTTTACATCAGCACCATTTGTAAAATGTTATTTTATTTTGTTAGCATTTTAGGAGGTTTAAAAATGTAGCAGCAATTTTTCATTTTTTCAAAGAAATTTAGCACATTTATTTTTTTAGGGACTTATCCATGTTTAAAGTGACTTTAGGGGTCCCATATATTGGGAAACCCCCAAACGTGATACCATTTTAAAAACAGCACCCCTAAACATATTGAAAACTGCTGTCAGGTAGTTTATTAACCCTTCAGGTGCTTTACAGGAATTAATGCAAAATGGCATGACAGAAATGAAAATGTGTATTTTTACCACCTAAATGTTGCTAACTTCTAAACAGATTACTATAGCCGGCAGACTCTAAGGCCGCTATTTGGTCATGAATTGCCATCGCAAACATCAGGACAACAAAATCATGATCTGAGGGCCCCAATTGGGATAAAGAAGAAGCCCCCACACTCTGTTAACCATTTATAATGATGTAGTCACTATTGACAGCAGCATCTAAGGGGTTAAACAGATTTAGAAGGCGCAAATACTGATCGTGGCTGATACAGCAAGTTGTCAGCTATAGTGTACAACCAACAGATGATGGATTGTCATCTGTATGGGGAGGCTATTCTCTTATATCTCAGGTCAGTTAAAAGACGTATTGGCGGTCATTAAGGGGTTAATTTGTCCTCCAGACAACAGATCATGCTGCCTCCTATGGAAGCCTGACAGGTGTGCCCTGCGCTCTTCTCACCATATTTTGTCCTGTGTAGTAGTGTTATTGGGAGTTTTCGCATACCGATACTTTTGGTTTATCGTCGTAGCATTTGTGTCACATGTTTTTAGTCTGGTGAGAAGTGATAAATTACTTCCCATTATTTGCTGCCGCTGTTCTTCTGTAGCCTCATGACTTGACTATATTACTACTAAGCTGGTGTTATGTCTCTGGGTGCCGGGGAATGGTTTTGCTGTCCGTGATGTGCTTTTTTTTTTTTTTTTTTTGGTTCTCAGCTTAATGTTCTCTTTTTTCCATTTTTTTCTGCAGATTGTCCAATTGTATTTTGTAGGCCTTAGCTTAAAATTTGTATAACACTGTGCAGTATCATGGAGATCACTTGAATTTGTTTTAGTAAATGCGTTACTGTGGTTTTGACCTTCCGCGAAGGCTACCTACAGGCAAATCTGCTCCCTAATTGGGCTACCTTCTTACACGAGAACCAAAAAAAGTTTGAGTTCCAACTCGGTGTACGAAGTTACACCGGCCATTGCTCCATAGATAGGAGAGGTGTGGGGGTGACGTAGATGAAACCATGATGATATTTTGATTTCTTAGGGACCAAATCCATTCAGGTAGATACCCTACCATTTAAAGGGAACCTGTCTCCAGTTTTGTCATTTGTCAACTAAAATGATCAAGTTATTCAGCGCCTGCCTGTTCTGCATTCCATAAATAGTTATATAACCCCCTGACTCCTCCAAAAAACTTTTCAAGCTCTCCCACGTTGTTTGTTAATCCTTTCGGTCCGGTGGGCATTCATGCTTTGCTCGCTATCCCTCCTTCCGGCTGCTGCTCGTGGTCCTCCTGTCTTGATTGATGTGGATGATTCCTCCTACGTCATCCAGGTTGCCTGGTGAAATCTTGCGCCTGCACATTGTTTTGCACTACTGCGGGCACACGCGCACTTAGTGCAGTGCTGGGGTCCGGGGTTCAAATCCCGCCAAGGACAACATCTGCAAGGAGTTTGTATGTTCTCCCCGTGTTTGCGTGGGTTTCCTCTGGGTTCTCCAGTTTCCTCCCACATTCCAAAGATAGGCAATTTAGATTGTGATCCCCATCGGGTACAGCGATGATAATGTGTGCAAACTGTAAAGCGCTGCGGAATATGTTGGCACTATATAAAATACAGATTATTATTATTACTTATGTTTACGGCTCTGCCCGCAGTCGGGCAAAGCATACTGCGCAGACAGGATTTCTCTGCGCAGGCGCAAGACTTCACCGGACAATGTGGATGGCATTCTCCACGTCAATCAAGGCCGGAGGACCTCAAGCAGCGGAGAGGGATAGAGAGCACAGAATAGACACCCGCCAGGCCAACAGGATTAACATCTCCTGCACTCATCTGATATGCGGATGGGCACACAGTGCTGCACTCAGAGCCACTCATGTCTGCAATTTTCAGATGTGACTAGTCCTGAAGTTTTATTACCGCCATGTGAACTTTAACTGTTGGCTGAATAATCTTTTGGCCAACAACTATTTCTTCTGGATCTCCAACATATGAAGAAAGGAAGAAGTCCCTTCCAGACACCTCTGGTGATGGCTATTTGGGCATCTTACATGCCCAACCCTTCTATCCTCCTTCGGGAGATCTTTTGCCCAGAGAGTGTGCTGCCCGAACTTAATCCACGGCCATTCACACACACAATGTCCATGCAGGAGCTATCTTTATTCAATATGCAAATGTGGGTGTTCGGTGCACTCTTCAGTGTGGCCAAAAGCTGAGTGCACTTTTCCACTCCTTCGAATTATCATGCCTTACTCTCTATTGATTGGCAGCGCTCACTTGCCCTGAGCGGTGCTTGTGTGTTCCAGCTCGGCTACTGCCCGGACACTGTGCACACTCCCAATTTCGTAAGCGCTTGCTCTGGGCAAGAGAGCCCTGTTGAGCATGAGTGGAACGGTGCACACAGCGCTCCGCCATGCCGAAGGTTGCACCGAACACCCACATTTGCATGTACAATCTGGGTTTTATAGGGGCTACATCTCTTTTCTGTCTGTCTTAGTGATAAAATTCCTTTAAAATTAAGGAAATATTGAAGATTTTAGATAGCCATTTAGGCTTTTTATGATATTTACAGGAACGTGTTTTCTGTGCCTCCAAAATAAATTCAAAGCAGATGATAAAAGCAATTGTGTTTATTAATTCCTGTAAAATTTGGAGATCGTTTAGCTTTTGCTGATATTTTGGCACATGGTTACCTTTTTTTTTTTTAATTGAAAATATTGTATTGCTAATCCGTGGGTCAGTCACCTCCCATCTCGGTATAGGATAAATATGGATTTCAGCTCCTTTTTTACTTTTTTTTTTTTTTCCATTTCATTTTCCAAGGCATAATGATTTCACCAAGAGAAGGCAGATGTACAAAAAAGATGTAGCTTCTATTTTCCTATTGACAGCTTCCAAATATTTAGTATTTAATTCCAAGAGTTGCAATTAGTACAGCAAACCATGGTACTCCAAGCACTCATCCCACAAGCTAATTATGTTAGCGAGGTCAGAGAAAATACATATTTTCCGGAAAAATAAAAGGGCTGTATTAGTGAGCGTGTCTCCCATCTTGGCTGTTAGATCACAGTATGTTGATCTGGAGTATAATGTGTACAATTCACAAATTTGTCTGATAACAGGGAGAAGAATTAAAAAAAAATATATATAAAATTGGTGCTCGCGATTGTGTTTATTTTACTAACCAGTATATTCACAGCAATCACTTCCAAATATCTCCGCAGTAAAGATGTGTTAATTACAAAACAGACAAGGTCTTCTATTATATTAAATCTACTAACAAGAAGACAGCAGGAATCACACATTTAAATAGCATTATCAACCCTTCTTTTAGTGCGGTGTTTTGATCCGCGAGTTACGCGTAGACCAAAGGTGCTATTTAAGATTGCGCGTATAAAGCAGGCAGCGTTCCGCGAGCAAAATGCATTCAACAAGCAAACAGACCTTTAGCCGCTACTTTAACAAGATATTAGAATTATAAGCCATCATATATACTGCCGATTCATGCGGCGTTAATAACCAGAGGTTCCCCCAAGCTGGCCTGGGCGCTAATGGCTTTGTTAGAAATTGTCTTTTCCAACATTGACCCCAAGAAGTCTCAAGGCGCAATGATAAATGAACGGAGGAGAGAAATCTGGGGAGGGCTCGTAAGTGGGAAGTTACCTTGGTTCTTTGAAAGGAGGTAGCTCCTCCGCTTCTGGAAGGTTGAACAAACTACCGTTGATCCCGTTATTTAGTTAATGTATAAAGTTTTATTTTTCTTTAAATATATCTTGAAGAATAAAATAAATTCACATCCTTTTTCCTACGCGTGAATGCACACTGTGGAAATTTTCTGCATGAATTTGTGTAATAAAGGACCAACATACCGAGACCTTTAAACATCCCGCCTACACGTAGGGTACAAGTTCTTCTGTAGTGCGGGTTTTAAAATCCATAGAATGTCAATTCTTGGCACAGATTTTGCCATCTGTTTAGGATGAAACTCTGCAAAATCCACAACAAAACCATCACGTGAAGATTTCCACAGCAAAATGCTCAGCAAATCTGCAACATGTCAGTGCATTTTGCTGCAGAAATGCTGAGGACACGATGCAAAAATTCCACATCAAATTCGTTACGTGAGCAGGTTACCGAAGAGCTTGTCTACAAATGGATTTCCTGCCTGGATTTTTGGACGTAAAATCCACAGCAGTTCACTGTAGCGAAAAAGCGAATGGGCGCTTAAAAATCTCATCCAGTTTCTGCAGATAATTTTCCATGCTAAAACTGATTTGCCATCTGTAATTTCTAATCTGCAACACGTCAGATTTATTTATTTTTTTGCAAACTTTGTAGATTTCGCCTTTTGCGGTACCTAGGATGAAATCTGCCGTGTTTTTGTTTTGCTCCAATTGTGGACATATCTTACAGGTGGAGAAGTATAAAGTAACGTACGTTTGTTTGTTATTTTTTGAGGCTAGTTTACTTTTTAAATTCCGTGTCAGAATGGCAGTATAATTCTTCATATAAAGTTTTTATTCTCAGTCTCTACCCACTTAGCCTGATTGACAGCTCCTCAGCGTCCCTCCTCCCTGCTGATATCTCACACTATTCTGTGCAAGCTGCAGCTATCAGGCTCGATGAGTGGAGACTGAATATACTTGGACTAATGAGATTTAATTCAATAGTGGGACTCGTAAATTGTTCATCTTAGGCTACTTTCACACTAGCGTTAACTGCAATCCGTCACAATGCGTCGTTTTGCAGAAAAAATGCATCCTGCAAAAGTGTTTGCAGGATGCGTTTTTTCTCCATTGACTAACATTACGCGACGCACTGCGACGGATTGCCACACGTCGCAACCGTCGCGCGACGGTTGCGCCGTGTTTCGGCCGACCGTCGGCCGCAAAAAACGTTCCATGTAATATTTTTTGCAGCCGACGGACCGTCTTTTCCGACCGCGCATGCGCGGCCGGAACTCCTCCCCCACCTCCCCACACCTCACAATGGGGCAGCGGATGCGCTGAAAAGCAGCATCCGCTGCACCCGTTGTGCGGCGGAGGCAACGCTAGCGTCGGTAACCTCGGCCCGACGCACTGCGACGGGCCAGGCCCGACGCTAGTGTGAAAGAAGCCTTAACGTCATGAATATACCACCATTCTGACAAGGATCTTCAACGTAAATGTACCAGTCTAATCAGGTCTAAGACATCTATTTAATAATATATGGAGTTGGTATTGTGAAATGTGGTGAGCGATCCATTATAAATAAGGATTCTATGAATCAAGCTATAGATTTTTTTTTTCCCCCTTTTACAACCCCTGGCAAAAATTATGGAATCACTGGCCTTGGGGGATATTCATTCAGTTGTTTGATTTTGTAGAAAAAAAACAGATCACAGACATGGCACAAAACTAAAGTAATTTCACATTTCTGGCTTTAAGAAACACTAAAAGAAATCAAGAACAAAAAATGTTGTAGTCAGTAATGGTTACTTTTTTAACCAAGCATGGGGGAAAAATTATGGAATCACTCAATTCTGAGGAAAAAAATGATGGAATCACCCTGTAAATTTTTATTCCCAAAACTAACACCTGCATCAAATTAGATCTGCTGCTCGTTAGTCTGCATCTATAAAGGAGTGATCACACCTTGGAGAGCTGTTGCACCAAGTGGACTGACATGAATCATGGCTCCAACACGAGAGATGTCAATTGAAACAAAGGAGAGGATTATCAAACTCTTAAAAGAGGGTAAATCATCACACAATGTTGCAAAAAATGTTGGTTGGTCATGGTCAGCTGTGTCTAAAATCTGGACCAAATACAAACAACATGGAAAGGTTGTTAAAGGCAAACATACTGGTAGACCAAGGAAGACATCAAAGCCTCAAGACCAGAAACTTAAAGCAATATGTCTCCAAAACAGGAAATGCACAACAAAACAAATGAGGAGCGAATGGGAGGAAACTGGAGTCAACGTCTGTGACCGAACTGTAAGAAACCGCCTAAAGGAAATGGGATTTCCATACAGAAATGCTAAATGAAAGCCATCATTAACACCTAAACAGAAAAAAACACGGTTACAATGGGCTAAGGAAAAGCAATCGTGGACTCTGGATGACTGGATGAAAGTCATATTCAGTGATGAATCGCGAGTCTGCATTGAGCAAGATGATGATGCTGGAACTTTTGTTTGGTGCCATTCCAATGAGGTTTATAAAGATGACTGCCTGGAGAGAACATGCAAATTCCCACAGTCATTGATGATATGGGGCTGCATGTCAGGTAAAGGCACTGGGGAGATGGCTGTCATTACATCTTCAATAACTGCACAAGTTTATGTTGATATTTCGGACACTTTTCTTATCCCATCAATTGAAAGGATGTTTGGGGATGATGAAATCATTTTTCAAGATGATAATGCATCCTGCCATAGAGCCAAAACTGTGCAAACATTCCTTGAAAAAAGACACATAAGGTCAATGTCATGGCCGCAAATAGTCCGGATCTCAATCCTATTGAAAATCTTTGGTGGAAGTTGAAGAAAATGTTCCATGACAAGAATCCAACCTTCAAAGCTGATCCACTAAATGCCAGAGATGGTGCAACAAAATACTAGTGATGTGTTGGAGTGTTTTTTTTTTTGTTGTTGTTGTTCATTTGTTTGTTTTTCATGATTCCATAATTGTTTCCTCAGAATTGAGTGATTCCATAATTTTTCCCCTATGCTTGGTTACAAAAAGTAACTACGGTATTACTGACTACCACATTTTTTCGTTCTTGATTTCTTTGTGTTTCTTAAAGCCAGAAAGTTGCCATTTGAAATGACTTTAATTTTGTGCCATGTCTGTGATCTGCTTTTTTTTCTACAAAATTAAACAACTGAATGAACATCCTCCAAGGCCGGTGATTCCTTAATTTTTGCCAGGGATTGTAATAGAGCAGTATATATACATTGAAACACTCACACAAAAAAAAAAAAGAAGAAAGTTCTAACTGCAACAAAAAAAAATTAAAAATCAGCTCACTTTTTAATACTTTAACATCACTTACTTGCATTTATATTTTTATACTATGTTGTTAACAGGATTGTGATATTTTAATATCTGAGTAAAGAGCAATCCTATTTAGGCTTTGAGTGTATTTATAACAAGAGTTTAATTCTCCCCCCTAGAATTATAAGACACGAAAACAACATTTGTGCATGTGAGGGCTCCTCGAGCGGCTCCCGCAAATGCCCAATGGGGCATTTTCCTCGTAGTTTAATTAACACCTTATTTTGCCCACAACTCATTAAAGCTCTGGACATGAATGAGTAGATTTATTTTTGCTGTTCTGCTGTAAAAAAAAAATTAATAAATAACCGGGCTTCTCACTGCACAGAAAGCAATTATATCCTTACAGAAGTGTACACGTGCCAGATCTGCGCGTGCCTGTATACATTCATATGTCTGCGGAACAGAAATAATTCACGCACTATTTTTGTTTCTAATTTTACATTGTTTAGTGGACTTGCTCTTGTAAGATTGTTGCTATAGTGATTATAATGATGCCATATTTATTTGAACTTCCCCAAAAAAATGCTGTTTGCAAAAAAACAATCTGCTTGTAGATATGCAAATAATGAACAGATACATATGGAAATATTGATGAATTCATGCAAATACCAAAGTAGGTATGACTGTCTGCATTGTGTTTTTCTAGGGCAGAATTATCACTTGGCATATACCAAAGTGATTGAATCAGTCTCTTTTATTTTTTTTATAGGGAAAAAAAAAATCTATATATACTGTATATACTCGAGTATAAGCCGACCCAAGTATAAGCAGAGACCCCTAACTTTGCCACAGAAAACTGAGAAAACTTAATGACTTGAGTATAAGCCTAGGGTGGAAAATGCAGCTGCTACCGGTAAACTTCAAAAATAAAAATACCGTATTTTTTCTGGCTATAAGACGCACCCACGTTTTAGAGGAGGTGGAGCTGCATATTCATCACTGTAATGTGCGGCACCACGTGACCGCTCATACAGGACAAGCTGCGACGCTGAGAGGAAGCATCGAGGGAGCTTGGTAAGTATTTTAATGCCAGCGGGCGGGCGCACAGGGGGTGGGCGGGGGGAGATTACCGTGAACTTTATTTTAACAGCAAAAAAAAACAATGATTTTTCATTCCTTCTCTCTAGCGAACCTGCTGGGAAGAAGGAATGAATTCTGGATTCAGCACCCAAAGCAGGGGACAGCGCTTACTGTAGCGCTGTCTCCTGCACTAGGCGTGTGGTACCCAGTCGGCACACGGACAGCATCCGTGTGCGGTACGTGTTTACACAGACCCATTGACATTAATGGGTCCGTGTGATCCGTGCGCTCCCACGAACACTGACATGTCTCCGTGTTTTTCAAACGGACACACGGTCCGTGAAAACACGCTGACATGTGCAGAGACACATTGATTTTAATGTGTCTACGTGAGTCAGTGTCTCCGGCACGTGAGGAAACTGGCACCTCACGTACCGGAGCCACTGACGTGTGAAACCGGCCTAAG